>NW_026294424.1:86097031-86197927 GCF_007827085.1 Peromyscus californicus insignis
ACCGATAGAGACCAGCCTCTATTTACTCTGTGTGAGCACCGCTGCCTGTGGAAGTAGCTAGTTTTGACATCTAACCTGGGAAGTAGACAAAAGGCCACTACTTGGAGTCTGTTGACTCAATTCAACACTTAGAAAAGAAAGAAATATAACCTGCTGTCTCCGTCTGTTCCTGGCGAGGTAATAAGATAGCTACTGTTTTGCTTTATCTAAGAATATGGAAGACTTGCGTGACTGGGTTCTTTATAGATAACTCAAAATTACAACCACAAGTCACGGCCCAAGTTAAAAAAAAACAAACAAAAAAATGAAAAAACAAAACAAAACAAAACAACCCAGTGCATGGACTATCATTTTACAGGAACGGTTTTGCTTCTGAGCGGTTCAATTGCCTGCATTTCACCATCTTAATAGCTGGTGTATCTCTGTAATACTCCCTATCAGCTGGGTCTGCTCAGTTATCGCTGAGTGCTAAGCTCGGTGTGCTATTTTTTTTTTTTAAACATCCACTATTTGTGAGATCTGGGAATTTTAAAATGTTTCAGAAGTTCCTTTACATCTTCCAGGGGTGAGGAGGATTCCTTACACCAATCAGTAGGAGATACAAGTGCCCAGGTGATGCCGGGTGGTGGTTGCACATGCTTTAATCCCAGCACTTGGGAGGCAGAGGCAGGTGGATCTCTGTGAGTTCGAGGCCAGCCTGGTCTACAGAGTGAGATCCAGGAAAGGCACAAAACTACACAGAGAAACCCTGTCTTGAAAAACCAAAAAAAAAAAAAAAAAAAAAAAAAACCAACAAAACAAAAACAAAAACAAAAAAACCACAAGTGCCCAGGTGAGCTAGGAAGTAGAGTGACTATCCCCATGTCGGAGGCACACTAGTGAACTCTGACGTTTGGTTACTTACTTATTTTTATTTTTGTGATACTGGTGATTGACCCAGGACTTTCCGGGAACTAGGCAAGAGGTCTACTAAGGAAGGGACCATCTTCCCAGCCTGGGTGCCGACAGCTTGCACAACTGAAAAGCGCTCTTCAGGATCTTGCTCTGTCCAGAGTACTCAGCGAAGGGGACACCCCCGTGTGGAAAGCCGCTTTCTGCTGTTGTCTCTATTCTAAGTCCTGGTGCCTGCAGCTCTCCTTGCCTTTGTGGTCAATTCAAAGCAGATTTTAACAGCCTAGCTCCATGGCTGGGTCTCTCCTGGCTCTGTTTTCTCCAGCATCCTCCTGGATCTGTTTTTATGTTTAGTTTATGCTACTATCTAATCTCATTGAATTTATGGGAAACCTTAAAATGAGACAGGAGAATGGGAGGAGGGAGGATGGGCCACACTGATTGATTGGCAGGTGGATGGGAAAAGGGAGGATGGGCCACACTGATTGATTGGCAGGAGAATGGGAGGAGGAAGGATGGGCCACACTGATTGATTGGCAGGTGGATGGGAGGAGGGAGGATGGGCCACACTGATTGATTGGCAGGTGGATGGGAAGAGGGAGGATGGGCCATACTGATTGATTGGCAGGTGGATGGGAAGAGGGAGGATGGGCCACACTGATTGATTGGCAGGTGGATGGGAGGAGGGAGGATGGGCCACACTGATTGACTGGCAGGTGGATGGCAGGAGGGAGGATGGGCCACACTGATTGATTGGCAGGTGGATGGAAGGAGGAAGGATGGGCCACACTGATTGATTGGCAGGTGGATGGGAGGAGGGAGGATGGGCCACACTGATTGATTGGCAGGAGAATGGGAGGAGGGAAGATGGGCCACACTGATTGATTGGCAGGTGGATGGGAGGAGGGAGGATGGGCCACACTAATTGGTAGGTGGATGGCAGGAGGGAGGATGGGAAACTGGTTGGCTTTTCTTTTCTTTTTTTTGGTTTTCCGAGATAGGGTTTCTCTGTGTAGCTTTGCGCCTTTCCTGGATCTCGCTCTGTAGACCAGGCTGGCCTCGAACTCACAAAGATCCGCCTGGTTCTGCCTCCCGAGTGCTGGGATTAAAGGCGTGCGCCGCCACTGCCCGGCCACTGGTTGGCTTTTCAGACTTGCCTGATTTTATTCCACTCTCTTTCTCACCAGCTCCTGTCATCATAGGTTAGGGCTCCTGTCCCTACTCATTTTATTCTGGCCACTTTGCTTTGGACTATACTGAGGCTACATGCTTCTGGTTCTCCTGATGTCATAGACATTTTTAGTTTATGTGCGTTTTAATTGGTCTCAAAATGCAGGGCCCTGTTGGTGATTCTAAGAGAAGCAGAGCAGGGTCGTGCCTAGTGGTATAAAGTGTATGTGTGTGGAAAGACAATAGATAATAGGTGCTGAGCCTCATGCTCTTAATCTGAACTCGGATATACTGCGTCAGTAGTTTCATTAGAACAGTCATATAAGCTAGTTACTATCACAGAGAAAAAGGCACAGCCACAGGTTAAGTCACTTCCCTCTTCTCGCCATCCATGAAAATGTTCATTTTTAGATTGGAAATAGCTCTGTATCCAGTTCAAGTGCCTTTACAACTACTCTCTAGTTGGACTGTCTCCCCTAATGTGGTAGCAAGGGGTTAAGTACCATTGTTAAATAGCAAGCTACGCCCCTAACTGTAGTCAGGCGGATGTTACTCTTACCTTGCTCAGTAGGAAGCTAGGTGTATTAGGGAAATAATCACTTCCTGTGGCACAGAAACTCTTATCTGACCATTACAAATGCGGACTCTTACGTCAACTGGGAAACACAAGGTTTCTATTATGCGAACACAAGTGTGTGGTGTGGCAAGATCATAGACCGTCATGAGCTGAATCATGACTGTGTTTACATCAGTCTAAATGACCAATAAAGACATAATAGGGTGGAGTAGGTCACTCAGGACTTGAAACATACTTCATGGTGTCTGATGTCTGAGGTGGCATTTAAGGAGTAAGGACACACATCTCAACTACTTAACATGAGTCACCTCTGCAGAGGATGAATAAGGTACTGGGATTCGGACCCCAGATCTGGTTCTGAAGCCAAAACATGAATTCGACTACAAGATGAGAACAACTATTGTGGAATCTCTTCCCTGGACGTCACAGGCATTTTTAGTCTACATGCATGTTACTTGCTCCTGAATTCCTAGGACCTGCTGGCACACGTTATCGTCCGTATTTTCTATTCTACTTCCTCTTGGTAGGTGGTTAATACCTTGGGCGTTGCCAACCCAAGTGGCCCAATTGTCTTACTCACGTGTTCTGATTTTTTTCATCCTTCATGGCTATTGAGACTGCTGTCTATTGATCATTTTACTTGATCGTAATCTTTTCAGGTGTTACCTTTACACTCTTCACTTTTGTCCAGGTAAGCACTTACAACTCTGTCTTTCTGATGAGCTGCAGCCCCGATGAGTCTAGTTATCTGTTGTCCCAACACTTGAAAACTAGAGTGTGGCTGAGAGACTTTGGAAGGTTCAGTTTTGACATTGGTTTGTAAAAAACAGGCCTGGTCACAAGGCAGGCATTGCTTTCTTTCTGTGGTTTCCAGGTGCCCCCTATTGGTAGATGTGTTTAAAGCTTTAGCTGATGGAACTGCAGACGGGAGATTTAGTTTTATTCTAATAAAAGAATAAAAAAACAGGTTTCCTCTCATCTCTTCTGGGGTCATGGTTTTAGGTTCTGGAATCAACACTTAGCCATAACCATCCTCCTATCTTGCCCATCTGAGTATTAATGTCCTATTTGAAAAAGAGCACAGAACTGGAAAATTTGGGCTAGTCTTAAAGAAAAACAACCACGTCTGAACTTTCCTCTCCCCACCCCAACAGGGAGGTGACAGACCACATCCAGACGCTGGCAAGCCTAGCCTGGCTGAAATAATGAGCTGATGTACCTCCGAAAACTCCTCCAACCTTCTCCCCTTCTTTCTTTTTCTTAAATCACTCCCTACATACCCCAGCATTTCCGCGATGTCATATCTCAGAAGAACTTGGTGGCTGGAGCTTCAGGGGAGGGTCTTCTGTGAGTGACCTTTTCCTCCTCCCTGGAAAGAGAAAGGCTAATTAATGGGCCCCGTTCCCCTGACCTGGGCTCCGGCATGCTGATGTTGCCGCTCAGCAGATCTGGGGTTCTGGTTTAGCTTGGAGACTGGTAAGATGGTGGTTGGTCCTTTTTTGGGCTCATCCAAAGGCAGTACAGAGATCGGGTTAATGAGCAGGAAGCAATTTATGGGCGCACATGGATCTGTCTGGGAGAGCCATCCACCCAGCGGGGCTTCACCCCTTCGTGGTGGAAGGGGTGGTCAGTTCACTCAGGGGATCCTTTCTTCCAAGCTTGACTTTCTGGGTTTACTGTAGCTTTGGATTGACCTTTTCTTACTTGATTTGGGATTGAGTTCTGACATTTCCAGGAAAATCTAAGCTGTTGGAGTTTAGAAGAAGTTTATATAAATAGTCCTTTATTTTCCATCCTGTTTGTTTAGTACCCTGATTAATACAAACTATTGCAATGAGTCTTTCTTTTCAGACTTTCTTGGCCTGCCAACCCCCAAATAATGACACAGAGATTTATTATGAAAGCTTGGACTGTAGCTTAGGCTTGTTCCTAACTGGCTCTTATAACTGAAATTAACCTGTTTTATTAATCAATGTTCTGTCACATGGCTTTTTTTTTTTTTTTGGTTTTTCGAGACAGGGTTTCTCTGTGTAGCTTTGCGCCTTTCCTGGAACTCGCTTTGGAGACCAGGCTGGCCTCGAACTCACAGAGATCCGCCTGGCTCTGCCTCCCGAGTGCTGGGATTAAAGGCGTGCGCCACCACCGCCCGGCCTGCCACATGGCTTTTTACCTCTCTTCCATTCTGTACGTCTGCTGTGGGATGTTCTGTATGGCAAATGTGTTGCTGATTAGTCAATAAATAAAACACTGATTGGCCCGTGGCCAGGCAGGAAGTGTAGGCGGGACAAGGAGGAGAATAAAGCTGGGAAGTGGAAGGCTGAGTCAGAGAGACACTGCCGGCCGCCATGATGACAAACAGCATGTGAAGATGCCGGTAAGCCACGAGCCACGTGGCAAGGTATAGATTAATGGAAATGGATTAATTTAAGCTGTAAGAACAGTTAGCAAGAAGCCTGCCACGGCCATACAGTTTGTAACCAATATAAGTCTGTGTTTACTTGGTCGGGTCTGAGCGACTGTGGGGCTGGCAGGTGAGAGAGATTTGTCCTGACTGTGGGCCAGGCAGGAAAACTCAAGCTACATACGTCTGACTTGCTCTCTCTGTCTCACTGGCATCTACCCCCCACACCAGAGTCTAACCCTGTGTTCCTCTCTATTCTAGTGTTATCAAAGCAATAGTCATAGAGGGTTGCCTAGGTCAGCCATCTCTCAAGCCTAGACAGTGACTTCACACCAAACACTTACCACTTAGGGGACTGACTAATTACACCAGAAGTAAATGGAGAGGTGAGCATAAAATGTTGTATCAGAAAGTCAGCCCTTGTCGGGTGGTGGTGGCACACGCCTGTAGTTCCAGCACTCAGGAGGCAGGTGGATCTCTGAGTTTCAGGCTGACCAGGGTTACACAGAGAAACCCTGTCTTAAAAAAAACGAATGAACAGCCGGGTGGTGGTGGCGCACACCTTTAATCCCAGCACTTGGGAGGCAGAGGCAGGTGGATCTCTGTGAGTTCGAGGCCAGCCTGGGTTACAGAGTGAGTTCCAGGACAGGCTCCAAAGCTACAAAGAGAAACCCTGTCTTGAAAAACAAACAAACAAACAAACAAACACAAAAAGGAAGGAAGGAAGAAAGAAACCCATACAGTGAGAAGGTGAGCTAGAGAAAACCCAGATCTGTGGTCTTCTAATCAGTGTTTCCACAAACCAACTTGACTTACAAAGAATGATGGGAAAATTGGATCACTTCTGTTCTTACGCCTTAGTTCCTGGACACAGGTGGCCTCTGTACAGGGCACATAGTAACATATGGATGTTTCCTCAGTGTACATGTGTCTTAGTTAGGGTTCCTATTGCTGTGATGAAACACAGGACCAAAGAAATTTGTGGAGGAAAAGTTTAATTTGGCTTACGCTTCATATCGCTGTTCATCATTGAAGGAAGTCAGGACAGGAACCTGAAGACAGGAGCCGATGCAGAGGCCATGGAGGGGTGTTACCTACTGGGTTGCTCCACATGGCTTGCTCAGCCTGCTTTCTTATAGAACCCAGGACCACCAGCCCAGGGATAGCATTACCTACAATGAGCTGGCCCCTCCCCCCATGGATCACTACTTAAGAAAATGCCCTACAGTTGGATCTTATGGAGGCATTCTCTCAATTGAGGTTCATTCCTTTCAGACAACTCTTAACTTGTGTCAAGTTGACATAAGACACAACATACTGGGGCTGGAGAGATGGCTCAGTGGTTAAGAGCACTGACTGTTCTTCCAGAGGTCCTGAGTTAAATCCCAGCAACCACATGGTGGCTCACAACCATCTGTAATGAGATCTGGTGCCCTCTTCTGGCCTGCAGGTATACATGCACACAGAATACTGTATACATAATAAATAAATAAATCTTGAAAAAAAAAAGACACAACATACGGCATCCAGTCTGGGGACATGTTAAAACATTCCGGACGTTGTGTTAACACTCCTGTTTTCTGAAGTCTACACTGAAACCCTAAGAGACACCAGCTCTAGAGGATATGCTACCTCCTAACATGGTCACAGACGTGGCATAAAGTTCTACATGTACATTTCTATGCCCTTTTCTAGGTTTCCTGCTCTGAGAATTTTCAGATCTTCTTCATGCAGCCAACTGACCAGAAAGCAGACCATTGGATACTGCCTAGGCAAGGATGTGCCCATCAGGCACCAGTTATTGGTAGTATCTAGTCCTACTGTCAGACCTACTTTTTTTTTTTTTTTTTTTTCCGAGACAGGGTTTCTCTGTGTAGTTTTGGTGTCTGTCCTGGATCTTGCTCTGTAGACCAGACTGGCCTTGAACTCACAGAGATCCACCTGGCTCTACCTCCTGAGTGCTGGGATTAAAGGCGTACGCCACCACCGCCCAGCAGACTTGCTGTTCTTATGATCAGTAAGGGATTTGTCAGGAATGGTAGAGGTAAACTCCTTGTTCAGTTGAGAAGTCTTAACTCCCTCCTGGACACTGATAATTCATCTGTCTTCAGGATGGGACAGGAGTTGTAACGATGCATTGCATCTCTGGTTTTAATAGGTTGTAACAAAGTTCCCTTTGTCCTGAGTTTGGTATGAATGCCACCTGCTCAATCCTCCAATAAGATCCCCAAGGCCCAGACAAGCTCACAGCAGGAATGTACAAGTGTACTTGTGTTTGAAAAACATACATTGACTATACAACATATCTATGTTCACAACCTGTTGGGCATCAGGTGCTGATCCCTGCAGTTGGGAACATCCCCTGTGAGGCAAGACTCCCAGAAGGTTCTGATTCAGAATTGTGGTAAGTGCCTTGTGTCACTGAACTGTGATAACCTGGGCATTCGTGGGTCAGTTGCCAGTGATCCATTCCTGGTGCTACAGGAAACAGACTGACATGCTGTCATGTTTACTCTGTGCAAAGCTGTGTCTGCCATACTTAACCTCAGATGGATCCCCTGAGACTGTGGATGAGACCAAGACTGTGATGTACCCAGGACTCTAGGTCTGTGGTACAAATGGGACTGTCCCTCTGTTGTTTGGGGGGAAGGAATCACAACCCACGGGGTCAATAGAGCTGTGTGTACCGGGAGTTTCCACATAGAAGCTCTGCCTTCCAGCACTGTCCCTCAGGAGCCTCAACCAAACCTAACTGTAGAAGAGTCACAGCCTGAAAACTTATGGTGACTGATCTGTGCCCAAATGCTACAAAGTGTCTGTGGAAGCTATCACTTGTCTATTTGATCAACTGAAGTCCAAAAAGCAGAGCATTTGAACTTACTTTTTTTTACTTAAAGGAAGATAGCTTTGGTCTATAAGGTCTGTTCAAGTCCATAGAACATAGCTGTTAACTGATCATGCTCTTTCTATCTGAAAGGATATTCTGGGTAGTCATCCTTACCTGCTGGGAGTTCAAGTATTTACTTAGGCCATCTGTGGAGGGTTGGAAAGGCACCCTGTTCCTGAGACCAGCCCGATGGCCAGCAGGTGGCAGCACTTACACATACAGCAAGTTTCCTGGTCCTTGGGTCAGTCGGCCTGTGTTGCCTTGTTGACTAAACTGGGAAGCCTCCCCCTCCAACAATTACATTTGAAAACACAGCTAGATGGAAATTCATTAGCAACAAAAACAAAAAGCAGAAGCTGAGCTTTGACTGCTTGAAGTCATTGGAATGCATGGAACTACATGTATGGGAACACATTCATCCCAACTAGAGATCAGCAGGGGGTCTGTACTGAGGATGCTCCTTCTGAACGTGAAAAAGGAGCTTCAGTATCCTCACATGTCTTCAAGGTTGTTCAGCCTGCCTAAACCTCACAGCATTTTTTCCTTGTATTGAAAATAGTCTACCCCCCCCCCCATTCGATATATCCTTATTATGGTTCCTCCCTTTAATCCTCCTGAGCTCCCGAACCATTCAGATCCACCCGCTTCTGTCACTCAGTAGAAAACAAACAGATTTCTTCTTTTTTTGTTTTGCTGTTTTGTTTGTTTGTTTGGTTTTTTGAGACAGGGTTTCTCTGTGTAGCTTTGCGCCTTTCCTGGAACTCACACTGTAGACCAGGCTGGCCTTGAACTCACAGAGATCCTCCTGCCTCTGCCTCGGGAGTGCTGGGATTAAAGGCGTGTACCACCACTGCCGGCAACAAACAGATTTATAAGAGACAATAATAAAATAAAATAAGATAAAACAGAAACAAGCCTGGCGGTGGTGGCGCACGCCTTTAATCCCAGCACTCCCAAGGCAGAGGCAGGCGGATCTCTGTGAGTTCAAGGCCAGCCTGGTCTATAGAGTGAGTTCCAGGAAAGGCGCAAAGCTACACAGAGAAACCCTGTCTCGAAAAACCAAACCAAACCAAACCAAAACAAAACAAAAACCAGAAACAAACACATGAGTAGGATAATACAAAGAAACAGAAGGAAAAGAGCCCAAGAAAAGGCACAAGAAACAGGTCTAAAAGCAGAGACCCACTTGCTCTCACACTAACGAATCCCATGAAAACACAAACTGGACTCCATATACATACTCAAAGGACTTGTGGGGTAAACAAAGGGGAAAATAAAAATTAAAAAAACAAAACAAAACATAAAAAAGGATAAAATTTTTAAAAAGGGAAAAAAGGAAAAGGAAAAAGCCCTGAACAAACATTATGGGACAAGAAACCACCAAAGATGCCTTTGAGTTTGTTTTGTGTTGGCCATCTACTGCTGGGCAAGAGGACTACCCTTAAGGGTAGTTTGTTTCCCCAACTCTCTCTCTCTCTTTAAAGATTTATTATGTATATAGTGTCCTGCCTGCAGGCCAGAAGAGGGCACCAGATCCCACAATACATGGCTGTGAGCCATCATGTGCTTGCTGAGAATTGAACTCAGGACGTCTGGAAGAGCAGTCAGTGCTCTTAACCTCTGAGCCATCCCTCCAGCCCATGAGACTCTCTTGAAGAAAACTACAATTTCTTTTGTGAGTAGTTATCAATTGGAGACAACTCCTGGGTTAGGGATGGGGCATGTTTCCACTTCTCCTTTCAGCCCTAGGAGTCTTGCTGAGAATTGAACTCAGGACGTCTGGAAGAGCAGTCAGTGCTCTTAACCTCTGAGCCATCCCTCCAGCCCATGAGACTCTCTTGAAGAAAACTACAATTTCTTTTGTGAGTAGTTATCAATTGGAGACAACTCCTGGGTTAGGGATGGGGCATGTTTCCACTTCTCCTTTCAGCCCTAGGAGTCCGTCTGATGCAGACCCATGAGGCGGTGGGCATGCCGCCTCAGTCTCTGAATCCGAATGTGCACCAGGCTTGTTGTGTTTAGAAGGCCTTGTTTCCTTGGTGTCCTCCATCACCTCTGGCTCTTACACTCCTTCCTCCGCCTCTTCCACAGCATTCCCTGAGCCCTGAGGGGAGAGATTTGAGGGAGACATCCCATTTAGAGCTGAGTATTCCAAGGTCTCGAAGTTTTTGTGTATTGTCTGGCCCTTACAGCAATTTTATCCTAGCAATTTTCTTCTTTGGGCTCTTCTGCATTTCCTAGTGGCATAGCTTGGTCCTTCAGAAAACCATTTACAAAAGATGTCACACTCTCTCTCACCCTAGCTTGGTGTTTCCCGGTTCACAGTAACTGTAACTTTCTCTTTAGGCTGCAGGCCATTATGGCTCTGGACCAGCGGAAGGCAGATCTCAACACAAACCACCTCATTATGGCTGTGCAGACCAAGAGGCAGTGTACAGGATCCCCCACACTTACGCTGCAGACAGACAAAGGGTGCTGGGCTGAGTACAGCATTCCCCACACCTATGTGGCAGACAAAGGCAGTTGGGAAGAAGCTGCTTAACCTTATAAACAGGAAAGGGTTCGAGGCCAGCCTGGACTACCAAGTGAGTTCCAGGAAAGGCGCAAAGCTACACAGAGAAACCCTGTCTCGAAAAACCAAAAACCAATAAATGAATAAACAAACAAACAAACAAATAAATAAATGATAAATAAATAAATAAATAGGAAAGGGTTAAGAAAGTCTCAGCACTCCCGTCTGTAGTTGTTGATCCTGTAGTTTGCCGCCTCTGATGGCACAGTACGTCACGGCGGGACCATAGAGCAGGAAGGGCTGCTTACTTCATGAGAGCCAGCAAGCAAAGAGACAGTGGGGAGAGGGTGAAGTCCCACTCCCCCCTTCAAAGGATCCCTCTAATGACTTAACCTCCACTAGACAGCCCCCCTTAAAGATCCCACTATAGCTCAGGAGCACTGTGGTTAGAGTCCAGTCCTTTAACACGGGGCCCTTTGAGGACATTTCAGACCACACTTCAGGAGTGATAATACTAAAAGAATAGAAAATAAGTTCAACAACTAGGTGAAAGGGTGGGCAGGAGACTTTGTCCATCTTGTGAAGTGTAAAGCAGATGTTGATAGAGGAGAGGTAGAGAACTGAGGTTATTTATGCAGTAGGGACTTTCAAAGTCCAGGCTCAAGAGGGAAGGTGATTGTAGATGTAACCAACCGTCTTATTAAATAAGAAACACAGAGCCGATTCAGAGAAGAAAGCCAAGAGGTCAGAACTAAGAGCCTTACCCTTCCTGCTTCATCCAAGAGAGCTCTCCGAAAGGGACCTACTTCCTATGTGTTTGTCTTATATAGTCTTTCTGTTCTGCCTTCTCATTGGTTGTAAACCCAAACTCGTGACTGTCTCCTCACTGCCTGTCTGAGGAGACTTCCAGGTCTTCTATGGTTGGGATTGAGATTAAAGGCGTGTGTCTCCAACGCTGGCTGTATCCTTGAACACACATAGATCTACCTAGCTCTGTCTACCAAGTGCTGGGATTAAAGGCGTGTGCCACCACCGCCATGCTCTTGCTATGGCTCTAATAGCTCTGACCCCCGGGCAACTTTATTTATTAACATACAATTAAAATCACATTTCAGTACAAATAAAATACCACCATATTTCCCCTTTTCTATTTTAATGAAAAGAAAAAAAGAAAAACTATATACAAAAGTACAATAACTATATACAATATATACAAGTAATAAATACCTAAACAATGTCTCGTCCATATTTATTTGACAAATTCAGAGAAAATAATTCCATTATCTATCCTATTTTGGTAAGTCCAAAATGTACCTAATTCACTTTCTATCCTAACTAGTCTTCAACTATAACTAACTAACCTTCAACTATAACTAACTAATCTTCAACTATAACTAACTAATCTTCAACTCCCTCAGAGACCCAAGAAGGAAATAATATTACCTAATAAAAATAAAAACAGAAAGTGCATACAAGTAACTTCCAAAAAATTTGTGAGTTGACAGAAACGGCCAGCTGCCTGGACAGTCACCTGAGGTTTCTCCGCAGTGCTGGGGCATCATCTTCAGCCTATAGGCATAGCGTATCTGACAGACTCATTTGTGAAGTAGGATGTACACAAGGTCAACAGTTCAACCTCACATTGAGTGAGAGCAATCCATGTACCAGAAACACCTGAATTCCACTAATGTCATGTCATGATTCAGGATTTTAAATTCTGGAAATTGTTGATGGTTTTTTAATTGAGCTGTCCATTCTTCTTGGCTGTGTATATATGGCTTCATCTCAGCATCCCATTCTTCTCCACATCCCTCTATCAAATGCCAGTCTACTATTGAGAGGCGTGAGCTTAGTTACTCTTCAAGAATAACTGTTTCAGCTGCTGTTCCATTGCACATCAGAAGCCATCGGCCCACTGCCTGTTCAGCTGCCTTCGAAGAAAAGGGCACTGTACCTTTTCTGAATTGCTAAGGTCATTTCAGGGATGGTGCCATATTGTCCTGGCCTCAGAAGGTGCCTTTTGATAAAGCCATAACCACACTTGTTTTGGCAAGAATCAGTAGTCCTTTGTTTCATGTTCTGTCTGTTCATTTTGTCCTGTTGATTCGAGGATACTTTGTTGTCCAGTGGCTAACTTTTGCCACAATGAAAGTTAACTCCATATGCAGTTTCTTCAATGCCCATATTTTCTCTGAAGTAGATTGGTACTGCCAGGAGCCAACATGTCTCAAAAAAGAAAAATTTTCTAAGTTATTAAAACATTTTAAATGCCATATTCTGTAGATCTCTGAAGGGTTTGAAGATGACCTGTCTAAAATATATCTGCTCAGTTTTTAAAACATATTTAATATGACTACAAGTTCTATTGTAATATCTGACTACTAACTTTCATTTCTTTATATCCTAATAGTTGGTAATAACAACATTCAAGGATCAGAACATGGCATTGTTAAATGAACGGTATAAGTACAATCAGAAATATACGCCGGGCGGTGGTGGTGCACGCCTTTAATCCCAGCACTCGGGAGGCAGAGCCAGGCGGATCTCTGTGAGTTCGAGGCCAGCCTGGACTACCAAGTGAGTTCCAGGAAAGGCGCAAAGCTACACAGAGAAACCCTGTCTCGAAAAACCAAAAAAAAAAAAAAAAAAAAAGAAATATACATATAGCATTTTCTAACAATATCAATTTCAATATATATAATTTGTATACAATATAAAACAATCCAATCCAATGTAAAGTATTTAAAACTAGTAATTGTCTTTTTCTTTTTCCTTTTTTTAAAACAAGAACCTTAAATCTAATCTCCTTTGCTTAGCCTTTTTCCTAACCCTTGACAACAACTTGTAACCAACCCCCCTAAACAATGAAAATTATCCCAGACCCAAAACCCATTAAAAAGACCAAAAAAACACCCGCTCCACACCACCTCTTTGGGAATGTGGGCGTCATATTCTTAAAATTGCTTCCTGCTGGATATGGGCGAAGTTATCTTTATCCTGAAAGAAAAAATTTGGGTTAATTGTCAAATTCTAGGAAAAGTAACTGTATCCTTCATTATCCAGTCTGTGTATAATGCCAAAGTTCAGGGTTTATCTCAAGTCCTTATTCAAGTAGTCTTTGAGACTGGATCATCTCAGCTAGTCATCTCAAAATTGCTCTGAACACCTTGTAGTTCAAAGCTGATCTGTAGATGATGTTTGTCAGCTTAGTGATATTATTATTATCCACGTGGAATTGTTGTTGTTGTGGGTCCCCATCTTCTTCCTGGAGACTTCAGTTGATGTTAGGCCTGGCCGTGATTTCCTTCAGAAAACTGATAAGAGACTCGAACACAAAGACATATATATGCAGCTAATTGAAGCCTTTTTCTAGAATTAGTTAGTACTCTATATATCTATATCTTAACAAAGTTTAAAATGTATATATATCTATATATATATATTAATCTTGTAATTTTTGGTATAAAATTTATACTTTAAAAGAGTTTAAAGAATCAGAATAGAATCAAAGAGTTGAGATTAGTAATAGAATAGTCCCTTAATTAATTTGGCTTTTCTCCTGTCCCATAGCAGAAGATGGCTCTTTTATTCTGGCATGATACAGGGAGTTTGCATTTTCCTTTTAACAACATGCTTGAGTTTAAAGAAGGAGAGAGCCATTCTCCAACTTCAAAGTCAGCTTTAAATTTTAATTGAACTGGGACTATTAGAAGACCAATAGTGTTAAATCTTTAGAGAAAAGCAGAAACAAACATTTAGGAAGACATAAATTTTTTTAGATAATATATACCCATACGCCATTTCACTCTGTTTCCTGGGATAGATGATTTGTCCCTTTTCTTCAGTTGTCTCATTTGTCCAGTGTTTTTCAGATTCCTTAACCTTCATTCTCCTAAAAGACAAAAACAAAAACCTTTCCCCAAGACTAATTTTGGGGATGTTCCTTTTTGGCAAGTTATTATCTGATTAAATGAAAAGGCATGTGTTACTGGTATAAGTTAGTTTAAATTGGATGTTCATGCTGGTTGATGAACTATCACCTCCTCTAATTAAGAGGTTTCTCTTGTTCAAATTGAACCTTTATCAATTTTGATGGTACCCACAGCTTATCTTCTCCTGTAGAAACAAAAGCAAAACCTCATCCCCAACGTAACACATACCCTGGTTTCCATTCTGAGGTCAGCACATCCTTAAAGTATATAGGCTGATTTAATTCTGTAGTTTTTTCTATTATCCAATGTCTCTCTGCAGCTGTTGTTCCTTTCTCATTGGCATTAAGAAAATTCAAAGTTGCCGGGCGGTGGTGGCGCACGCCTTTAATCCCAGCACTCGGGAGGCAGAGCCAGGTGGATCTCTGTGAGTTCGAGGCCAGCCTGGTCTCCAAAGCGAGTTCCAGGAAAGGCACAAAGCTACACAGAGAAACCCTGTCTCGAAAAAAACCAAAAAAAAAAAAAAAGAAAATTCAAAGTTAATAGAGCATTATGCAGTCTATTTCTGGGGGTTTTTGTTACCCCTTTCTGTTTATTTAGCATATCCTTTAGAATTCTGTTTGATCTTTCTATAACTGCTTGACCTGTAGGATTATGTGGTATGCTTATATTGTAATAAGCAAAAAACTGTTTCATTTTAACAGAGACATATGATGGAGCATTGTCAGTTTTGATTTGTGCAGGTATACCCATGATGGCCATAACTTCTAGCAAATGAGTGATTACAGAATCAGCTTTTTCAGAACTCAAAGCAGTTGCCCATTGAAATCCTGAATAAGTATCAATGGTATGGTGTACATATTTCAATTTTCCAAATTCTGCAAAGTGAAACACGTCCATCTGCCAGATTTTATTCCTTTGAGTACCTTTTGGGTTACATCCTGCTGGTAATGGTGTTTGATTGTAGAAGCAACAAGTAGGACATTCCTTTACTATTTCTTTGGCTTGTTGCCAGGTTATGGAAAAATCCTTTTTTAAACCTTTACTATTGACATGATTTTTTTTATGAAATTCTGAGGCCTCCAGCACATTTCCTATCAATAATTTATCAATCTCGTCATTACCTTGTGCTAGAGGGCCTGGTAGACCAGTATGGGATCGGATGTGAGTTATATATAAAGGATGACTCCTTTTCCTGATTGTATCTTTTTTTTCTTTTGGTTTTTCGAGACAGGGTTTCTCTGTAGTTTTGCGCCTTTCCTGGAACTCACTTTGTAGACCAGGCTGGCCTCGAACTCACAGAGATCCGCCTGGCTCTGCCTCCCGAGTGCTGGGATTAAAGGCGTTCGCCACCACCGCCCGGCCCTCCTGATTATATCTTGTAAGTGAATAAATAGTGAAGTTAATTCTGAAGCATTAGGGATAAATTCTGCAGTCTCAATATGTAATACTACTCTTTCAGCATACTGAGAGTCAGTTACTATGCTGAGAGTTTCTGAAAAATCCATTAATACCAACAGAATAGCACACAATTCTGATTTTTGAACTGAATTATAAGGACTTTGAACCACTTTACTTAAATTTTCTGATTTGTAACCTGCCTTTCCTTGTTTGTTGGCATCTGTATAAAATGTGCGAACTCCAGATATGGGTTTTTCCTGTACAATTCGAGGCAAGATCCAATCAGCTCTCTTTATAAGATCAATTCTATCGCTTTTGGGATATTTGCTGTTAATTTCTCCCAAAAAAATTACTGCAAGCTCTTTGTCAAGGTTCACTTTTTGTCCATAATTTTTCAATGTCCTCCTTAGTTAAAGGTATGACAATTTCTGCTGGGTCTATTCCTGCTAATTGAAGAAGTCTCAATTTTCCTTTCCAAATCAAGTCAGAGATTTTTTCCACATAGTTTTTAATTTTTTATTTGGTTTATTTGGTAAAAATATCCATTCCAATATAATATCTTCCCTCTGCATTAATATTCCTGTAGGAGAATGCCTAGAAAGTAAAATAACCAAAATGCAATCCAGCTTTGGATCAATACGATCCACGTGCCCTTCATATACTTTCTTTTCTACCAAGGCCAATTCTTTCTCAGCTTCAGGTGATAATTCTCTTGGACTATTTAAGTCCTTGTCACCTTCTAAGGTTTTGAACAAATTATGCAGTTCATCATTTTTCACCCCAAAAATAGTTCGTAGATGAGAAATATCTCCAAATAATCTTTGAAAGTCATTAAGAGTCTGTAGTCTATCTCTCCTAATTTGCACCTTTTGGGGTCTAATTTTTTTTTTTTTTTTTTTTTTTTTTTTTTTTTTTTTTTTTTGGTTTTTCGAGACAGGGTTTCTCTGTGTAGCTTTGCGCCTTTCCTGGAACTCGCTTTGGAGACCAGGCTGGCCTCGAACTCACAGAGATCCGCCTGGCTCTGCCTCCCGAGTGCTGGTATTAAAGGCGTGTGCCACCACCACCCGGCGGGGTCTAATTTTTTGTAGCTCTATTTTATATCCTAAATAATTAATAGAATCTCCTCTTTGTATCTTTTCAGGAGCATTTTGTAATCCCCAGCAAGGCAAAATTTTCTTTACTTCTTCAAACATTCTTTCTAAAGTATCTGCATTTGAGTCAGCTAGTAAAATATCATCCATATAATGATAAATTATAGATTTAGGAAATTTTTTACGTATCACTTCCAATGGCTGTTGTACAAAATATTGGCACAGAGTTGGGCTATTCAACATTTCCTGTGGGAGGACCCTCCATTGAAATCTTTTAACCGATTGAGAATTATTCTAAGTAAGCACTGTGAAAGCAAATCTTTCTCTGTCTTTTTCTTGTAAGGGTATTGAAAAGAAACAATCTTTTAAATCAATAACTATGAGAGGCCATCCTTTTGGTAACAGAGTAGGCAAAGGAATCCCAGATTGTAGAGAGCCCATTGGCTGAATTACTTTGTTAATTGCTCTAAGGTCTGTTACCATTCTCCATTTACCAGATTTCTTTTTAATAACAAATACAGAAGAATTCCAAGGGCTGGTTGATTCTTCAATATGCTGAGTATTTAACTGTTCTTGTACCAGCTCTTCTAAAGCCTGGAGTTTCTTTGTTGTTAAAGGCCATTGCTGAACCCATACAGGCTTGTCTGTTGACCATTTTAAAGGTAGAGCTGTTGGTTTCTTTGGAAGATCATCAGTTGTTGTGCCCTGTTCTTGTATAATATGGATGACTGGTGACCACTCAGAATAATGCCTTCTAATATTTCTCTCAGAAGCATGTGCTAGTTTATGATTTGTTTCTGAGATTGGAGGGATGTTAATCTGAGTATTCCATTGTTGCAACAAGTCTCGACCCCCACAGGTTCATAGCTAAGTTAGCCACGTATGGTTTTAATTTTCCTCTCTGTCCTTCTGGACCTATACATTCAAGCCACCTTGCACTCTGTTTCACCTGAGATAATGCCCCAATTCCTAACAGTTGAATGTTTACCTCCTGAAGAGGCCAAGTTGGATGCCAAAATTCTGGTGCAATTATGGTAACATCCGCACCTGTGTCTACCAGACCAGACAACAAAACACCATTTATTTTTATCGTTAATTTTGGTCTTTGTTCATTAATAGAAGTTTGCCAAAAAATTTTCTTTATGTTTTCTCCTGAATTTTATATTCTCTCTGTTTTATCATCCTGACCAGCATGATTTATTCCAATAGGCATTTGGTTATTTAATTTCTCTGAGTAGGGTTTCCTCTACGACTGCAGGAAAGGTTTTAACTGGATTTGCTATGGGGCCCTGCATGAGGCCCCCCTGGGAGTTTCCCAAAGACTGAGGCAAAGGATTACCCTGTCTGTCCCTTGTTGATCTACATTCGTTGGTCCAGTGTTTTCCCTTACCACACCTTCTGCATACTCCAGAAGGAAGGGGCCTTCTGTTGCCATTGTTCCTTGAGGAAACATTGTTTCTAGGAATGACCTGTTTACAGTCCCTTTTCAAATGTCCTTGCTTTCCACATCCAAAACATCTAACATTCCTCAAACCTTTTGAAATTGCTTCTCCTACCCACATAGCATCATGGTCATGAGCCTCAACATTAACCGTGTCTGTAATCCAATCTTCCAAAGGTGCAGCTCTTGCCTTTAACGGCCTGATTATTCTTTTGCATGGTGCATTCGCATTCTCAAAGGCCGAAGATTCAATTATTATCTTACTAGCTTCTGAATCCGGGACCATTCTCTTTACTGCTGAAGCCAGTCTTTGTAAAAAATCTGTGAAAGATTCTTTTGGGCCTTGTATAACCTTTGTAAATGACTCAGTTTTTTTCCCTGTTTCCTCAACTCTATCCCATGCATTCAAAGCTGCCGTTCGACATAAAATTAGGGTTTGGACATCATATAAACATTGTGTTTGTGCTGAAGCATATTGACCTTCTCCAATAAGCTGGTCCTGGCAGACTTGTATTCCTTTATCCCTCCATTGTTTTTCTATGTTTTTAGCTTCATCCTTGAACCAAGTTAGCCACTGAAGCCTTTGACTGGGTTCCAGAACAGCTTGTGCCAGCTCCTGCCAGTCCTGTGGTACAATCCTATTATATGTTGACCAAGAGTTTAACATTTGCTTTACATATGGGGAATGCATGCCATAAGATACTATTGCCTCCTTAAACCTTCGAAAATCTAACATTTCAATTGGAGCCCAAATATTTTGTGTAGTCATTTGATTAGGCAACTGCTGTATGGTTACTGGACAAATTAAGGGTGACTGTGTGAAAACAGGCTTTCTTTCTGTAACCTTATGATCCAATCTTGAAGCAACTTCATTGTTAATTTCTTCTGTCTCAATTTTTACAGGTTTAACAAGTTTTTCTAAAGCTGTCATCCTGGCACTTAAACTGACTATCTTTTTAAATAGTAAAATGAGGATAAGCATAGTAATAAACTGCATAATTTGATCAACATTAATCTTCTCTTATAGTTGTTCCATTGTCAGACTGCCTAAAATTGCAAACAAAGCCCAATTTTCTTCCAATGAACACAGAAAACCCATTTTTTTTTTAATGTGGAAAAAATTTCTCTTTTAAATAGTTTCCTTTAAAATATCTGATATGTTAAGTGACTTACCAAGTCTGTGTAGAACAGTAGAAATCCGAGAGAATTTCAAAACAGCCACCTAGTGTCCGAGGTGTGAATCCAGAGACAGAGAGAGAGAGAGAGAGAGAGAGAGAGAGAGAGAGAGAGAAAACGCAAGAAAGTGTAGCTGGCTAAAGCTTAAATCCAGCCATGTGTTCCCTCTTGAGCCTTGGCTCTAGCTTCCTTAAGCTCCGACCACCTGTGTTGGCTTTACAGGCAGGGGCCCTGTTCGGCAGGGCAGGCCTGAGCCTGAGTTGTTTGTAGCACCGACTTTAAGCTAACCGCTTGGGGCTACAGTCAGTCCGGCCTAAGGCCAAGCTGACCTGGGCCTGGGCTAGGGAACCGGCTGCCCAAGAGGGAAACTGGACCTGCCGCCAAGCCAAGTCAAGTGGTTTTTAATGGATTCTTGTCACGTTGGGCACCAAATGTAGATGTAATCAACCTTCTTATTAAATAAGAAACACAGAGCCGATTCAGAGAAGAAAGCCAAGAGGTCAGAACTAAGAGCCTTACCCTTCCTGCTTCAGCCAAGAGAGTTCTCCGAAAGGGACCTACTTCCTGTCTGTTCATCTTTATATAGACTGTCTGTTCTGCCTTCTCATTGGTTGTAAACCCAAACTCGTGACTGCCTCCTCACTGCCTGTCTGAGGAGACTTCCAGGTCTTCTATGGTTGGGATTGAGATTAAAGGTGTGTGCCGGGCGGCGGTGGCGCACACCTTTAATCCCAGCACTCGGGAGGCAGAGCCAGGCGGATCTCTGTGAGTTCGAGGCCAGCCTGGGCTACCAAGTGAGTTCCAGGAGAGGCGCAAAGCTACACAGAGAAACCCTGTCTCGAAAAACCAAAAAAAAAAAAAAAAAAAAGGTGTGTGTCTCCAACGCTGGCTGTATCCTTGAACACACATAGATCTACCTAGCTCTGTCTACCAAGTGCTGGGATTAAAAGCGTGTGCCACCACCGCCATGCTCTTGCTATGGCTCTAATAGCTCTGACCCCCGGGCAACTTTATTTATTAACATACAATTAAAATCACATTTCAGTACAAATAAAATACCACCTTCCTTCACTTGGAAATCCTTTGATATGTGTGTGATGGTTAATCTCAGTTGTCACTTGTGTGTTCTAGAATCACCTGGGATGAGCCTCTGGGTACGTCTGAGGGAAATTATTTGACTAGGTTAATTGAGGTGAGAAGACCCACCCATTGCAGGTGGCACCATTCCCTAGGCTGGGATTCTGAACCGTATAGAAAAGAGATGAAATGTGACTGGCTCCTCAAGCTCCTCCTGCTGGGATTTCTCCGTGATGACTGACTGAAACCTCAAGTGTGAACCAGAGTAAACCCTTTGTCCCTTAAGCTGCTCTTGTTGGGGTGTGTTATCACAGCAACAGGAAAGGAAACTAAGTCATTTAGCCAGAGGTCTGCAGGTATAGACAGTCCACTACTTTATGGTAAAGCTACAGGGAGAGAGGTATGGGAAAACTTCAGGAGATAGACCTCTATACTATTTACCTTTGAAACACAAATACATCTCAGTTCCTATATTGTTGTAAACAATATAGAAATCATCATTTAATAGGGGTCCCTTTGCACCGAACACAAATTACAGACAAAATCTTCCCAGTCTTTTAATAACCTCTCTGTCTCTGTCTCTCTCTCTCTCTCTGTCTCTGTGTGTGTATGGTGGTATTTTATTTGTACTGAAATGTGATTTTAATTGTATGTTAATAAATAAAGTTGCCTGGGGGTCAGAGCTAAGAGCTAAAACCTTACCCTCCTCCTGTGGTGGTCCTACCTCTCCGAAAGAGAGCTACTTCCTGTGTTAAAGTCTTTATATAGTCTTTCTGTTCTGCCATCTCCTCAGCCTCTTGAATTTTATTTTAATTGCCTTAGATTTGTGGTTTGTATGTTTTGATTATGTGAATACTATTGCTCTAATTTATGGGAACCTAGACCCACAAACATTAGCAGGACACTTAAAAATCTTTGATTGCCCCTGGGTCACTTAAATTCTAATCTCAACTCAGGAAATCTTGAATCCGAGAAGAGATTGGATAACTACTACTTTCCCATCTCCCGGTTGTCAGCTGTCTCCCACTTAGCTTGAGGCTCCACAGAACTAGGACCCTGGATAGGTTTCAGCTGGCGCTGGTCCCATCTGTCTCTCTCAAAGACATCATGGCTCAGGACCATGTGGAGGCCCTCATCTCTCCTCTAGGTTATCACGGTAACTCAAGACAAGTTTGAGGCACAGGAACCCCACAGGTGACAGAGGGCAGGCCTTCTGTGATGTGCGTCTCACTTCCCATTGCAGCGTCTGTCAGTCTCGAGAACAGACTTCTTTCTGACCACACCAATGATTTCAGAACACGGAGCCCTTCTCCACACAGCGCTCTGAATACCTGCCTTTCTCACAAGATGAATAGCTACACATCCATCAAGTCCAATTCCATATCACATACTGTGTGAACCTCCCAATGGACCTGACATTCATTTCTTGTACTGCTGTTATTTATTTAGCATCATTTCTATAACAGAACATTTATTTCCTCACTTCCCTATTGTTCGGTGTTATTGTGTTCCATGGCTATATGGAACTATAGATCATGGGCTAGATTGGTAGAGCACTCAAATGATGTCTTTGGAGAGTATGGGAGGAGTGAATTAAAAATGAAGAGGAAAGAAAGAGCCTGAAGTCCCAGGAGCTCAATTCTATTCTGCAAAAATATTTGAAGTGTTCACTCTGCCAAAAAAATGTCCCTGACATTTAAGAACCATATTTATGAGGAGAGTGACAGAATGAAAACCCACAATTGCTGTCTTGGTTGGAACACTAATCTGAAGCAATGTATCAATCCTACTAACAAAGGAAGAGTCCTTCATCCTTCCTAACTGACCCAGCAGAACGGCAGCTGATGGGGGTCATGGACATTTTATGACACTAGTATTAGTTATGGTTTGAGTCTGGCCTCGAATAAGTTTTTTGCCCTCTGGACCTGAGTTCCTTGATTTAATGCTATGCATCCTGTCAAGAAAAATACCTACAAGATTTTATAAGTAAGTAACTCCTTTCATTGGAATGGTTACAAGAGCTAAAACTGGCACCAAAGACTTCATTACATGGGAAATAATTTTTAATTGTATGACATTCATGGCATCCAGTTTTAAGAAGTATTGAATCAGCCAGGCGGTGATGGTGTCGCCTTTAATCCCAGCACTCAGGAGGCAGAGGCAGGTGGATCTCTGTGAGTCTGATGCCAGCCTGGTCTACAGAGCGAGATCCAGGAAAGGCACCAAAGCTATACAGAGAAACCCTGTCTCGAAAAAACAAACAAACAAAAAAGAAGTATTGAACCATATTTACTGACTTGGAAATTGTTCATGACAGTTTGGTGGGGAAAACATATTGAACTTGTACAATCCTGATCATATTGAGTATTTTAGAAAAAGACATACACATACACAAATACTATAATTTGTACAAATGATTGGAGGAACAAGCGCCAAAACCAATGATTGTAGTATAGAAGAACATGAGGATGACATCACACATAAATAACTTTGTAGCTCAGCTGACATAGCACCGAACTGTCTTTATGTGTGTGTTGATACATCCCTAGACAAAGGGGATTCTCAGCCTTAATCAGAGAAACCTCACTTTGTGTGAACAGTGGCCTTCCTGGCTGCCCAGGTGCTCTTTGTTTTGTTTTATTGTTATTTATTTTGGCTCTTTATTTCTTGTCTGTTTTTTCATAATTTACATTGTAGAGGGTCTATGTGTGGAGGTAAGAGAAAAATTCGCAGGAGTGGATTCTTTCCTTCCACCGCGTGGGCCCCAGGGATCCAATTCCGGTCATCAGGTTTGGAGGCAGGCCCCCTTAACGCACTGTCCCTAGCACAGTCATGAAGCAACCACCCATCTAGTCTCCTGATGGGGCCAGTGAGGTTCACAATGAGAGAGATTTCCATGAGAAGGTGAAGTTCCAATGTTATGTGTCTGGAGAGAGGCCATATTATGCCTGCATGGAGCCCTCAAATGAGACAAAACATTCCAGCTCGTTAAGAGAACCAAGGAACAGGAAGCAGCTGTAACAATAATACCCCTCCCCCAATTTTATAACATGCTGGGGCTTAACTCTGAGGTAGAGAATTTGCCTTGCATGTAAAAATGATAATTATTCCTTTTCAGTTCCTTGATCCTTGAACCGGGTTCTCAGGTGGCCTGGCTATGTATCTAAGATGACCTTGAATTACCGAGTCTCTGCCTCTATCTCCAAAGTGACTGCATTACAGGGATGCACTATAATGCCCAGAGTCATGTGGTCCTGAGAGCTAATGCAGATCCTTAAGTATGTGAGATAAGAAGTCTTTTAACTGCCGGGCGGTGGTGGCGTACGCCTTTAATCCCAGCACTCGGGAGGCAGAGCCAGGCGGATCTCTGTGTGTTTGAGGCCAGCCTGGGCTACCAAGTGAGTTCCAGGAAAGGCACAAAGCTACACAGAGAAACCCTGTCTTGAAAAACCAAAAAAAAAAAAAAAAAAAAAGTCTTTTAACTGAAGTTAACTCACAGAGATCCTCCTGCCTCTGCCTCTCGAGTGCTGGTATTAAAGGCATGCGCCACCACCACCCTGCTTTTGTGTGACCTTGGGCTGTCTGCCAGCCTTAGAGACAGCCTCAAGGTCTAGACTGAGTGCTTCCCCATTTGCAGAGCACTCAGTCTCCTAGAGGCCTGACAGTGACCACACCCAGGGAGTCAGCTTCTGCACTGGCTCCTTTGGGGCCTTTTGTTGCTGTGGAGACAGTCTCTCTTGTGTTCCTGTCTGGTCTAGAACTGCTGTGTACTGAGAATGGCTGTGTTCCTGTGATCTCCTGCCTCTACCTCCATGTGATGGAAATAGAGGAATGGATCAAGCCCAGCCTCCACTAAGGATATGAGTGAAGGTTGAAAACATTTCAACCAGTAGCTTCCAGTACCAAGGGTGCTCTCTGAACAACTTCCTGTAGTAGAATATTTTAAGGAGTGTCACTTTTGTTTATGTTGCATTTTTTAACTCTGTGAAGCTGTGTTACTGTGCCTGTGTAAAACACCTGAGGGTCTAATAAAGAACTGGCAAGGCAGGAGAAAGGATTGGCGGGGCTGACAGGCAGAGAGAAGACATAGAAGGAGAAAACTAGGGGGAGATCTAAAATGGAGGAGCCAGAGAAGGAGGAGGACTCCAGGGGCCCGCCACCCAGTTACACAGCAAGCCACGGAGTAAGAGTAAGATTTACAGAAGTTAGAGAAAAGGAAAGGCTCTAGAGACAAAAGACAGACAGGATAATTTAAGATAAGGAAAGCTGGTTAGAAACTAAGCCAAGCTGAGGCCAAGCTGAGACCAGCATTCATAATTAAGAATAAGCCTCCGTGTGTGTGTGTGTGTGTGTGTGTGTGTGTGTGTGTGTGTGTGTGTGTGTGTGTGTGTGATTTGGGAGCTGGATGGTGGGTCCCCACCCAAAAGAACCTAAAAACAATGATAACTTCCCCTTAACAGGGAACAAAAGAATGAAGTTCCGGGGAAAATTGTTTCGTTTGCTCGGTGTGGTGGTCCACACCTCTACCCTCAGCATTCAGGGTGTGGTAGCATCAGGATAGGATTCAAGCTAGCCTCAGCTACAGAGCTGACTGCAGGCTGGGTTAGTCTACATCAGACCCTGAATCAAAAATGAATGAAGTGTGAATGGAAGGAAAATTGGGATATATCCCCTATAAGCTAGTTACCAAGGGTCTCTATGCTCTGGATCCAGGGCCTCACAGAAATCCTGGATCTAGGGAACCAGAGGTTGCGGGGGGGGGGGGGGGGGGGGGATGTGACCCCTCCATCCAGAATGAACTCTGTAGCCCTGCCTTACGTCGCCGCATTATCTTACACTGGGCAGCACATGAAGATTGAGTTCCCCGTGAGAGCCTGGCAGGAAGACCCTGCCTGTGGGTCATCTGGAGATGAGTAGCTCAGAAAAGCAGTTGATGCCTTTCAATAGGTCCACTCTGCCTCCTTCCTGAGAGGATGTCAGTCTGTGAGGACAGATGGCTGGGGGGGAAATGTAAAACATGGAGCCAGAGATAGCTTGTGATCAGTGTGCATCTCTGTCTGTGATATTCAGCTTGAAAATAGTATCAGATAACCTCAAATTCTGGTTTCTGGCAAGCATTAAGATTGTTTCGCCGGGCGATGGTGGCACACACCTTTAATCACAGCACTCCTGGAGGCAGAGCAGGGCGGATCTCTGAGTACAAGGCTAACCTGGGCTACCAAGTGAGTTCCAGGAAAGGGGCAAAGCTACAAACCATATATATACATACACACATGAGGGAGGGTGGCAAGACTTAAAGGCGAGGAGGTAGAGAGGGTTTGGCTCTAAAGAGTCCTTGCTTCAGATTGTAAAACATCGGTAGCGAACTTCTGCCCTCCGGGGTTCTCCCATTGTGCTGTAAGCCTATGTTTAAGACCTCCTCCCTCCTTCAATAAACGGCATTCGGCATTAAAAAAAAAATAAAATTAAAACAAACCAAAACAAAAACTAGTTGAGACAAGCCGAAGCTAAAGGCCAAGCTTTCATAACTAAAAAAAAAAAAAAAAAAAGAATCCTTGCTTCTTTTCCAGGAGACAAGTGTCAAGCGTGGGAGCCCACAAAGTTTTCCTAATTGGATCTGAGCTTGCTTTACACAACAGGGCTGCATTAGGGATGGCTTGACCACGTTCATGGTCACCAGGTATCTAAGATGGTCTGCACTTGGCTGTGCTGGGGGGAGGTCTTTTGCTCCACCCTTGGCATTCCTTTAAAAGCCCTTTGGCAGAGACAGTTAGGGCCTGACTGATAAGGATCCAGGCCCTCCCAAAGCTATCCCACGTTTCTGTCTCTCTCTCTCTAGCTATATTTCTATCTAACGTTTCCTGCTGCTCCTGTTCAAGAGTACCCTGTGGAAAAGTGGGGGTGGGATGGCCTCCCATAGACAAGTTTTATTCCTAGCCCCATATCAGGCAGCTCCTAACTGTCTGTCACTCCCAGCCCTGGGGATTGATGCCTCTAGGCCCCTATGCTTCTGGCACTTACAAAATTAACTTACAAAAGTCTGTAGCTTACCTATATACAAATGACAAATGGACTGAGAAATTCAGGGACACACCTTTCACAATAGTGTGTGACCTTGGACTGTCTGCCAGCCTTAGAGACAGCCTCAAGGTCTAGACTGAGTGCTTCCCCATTTGCTCACTGTGTGGACACGTGAGAACCAGCCTGGCAGAGCACTCAGTCTCCTAGAGGCCTGATAGAGACGGAGTCAGCTTCTGCACCGGCTCCTTTGGGGCCTTTTGTTGCTGTGGAGACAGTCTCTCTTGTGTTCCTGTCTGGTCTAGAACTGCTGTGTACTGAGAATGGCTGTGTTCCTGTGATCTCCTGCCTCTACCTCCATGTGATGGAAATAGAGGAATGGATCAAGCCCAGCCTCCACTCGGGATCTGAGTGACCATAGGAAGTACTCTGGAACGCATTGGCACAGGAGGTCGCTTCCTAAATATAACACCAGTAGCACAGACACTGTGAGCAACAATTAGTAAATCGGACCTCTTGAAACTGAGAAGCTTTTGTAGTGTAAAAGACACGGTCAATAAGACAAAAAGACAGCCTACAGAATGGGAAAAGACCTTCACCAACTCCACATCTGACAGAGGGCTGATCTACAAAGTATATAAAGAACTCAAGAAACTAGACAGCAAAATACTGAACAATCCAATTAAAAAATGGGCTAAAGAGCTAAACAGAGAATTATCAAAAGAAGAACCACAAATGGCTGAAAGACATTGAAAGAAATGCTCAACATCCTTAATCATCAGAGAAATGCAAATCAAAACGACTCTGAGATACCACCTTACACCTGTCAGAATGGCTAGGATCAAAAACACTGAAGACAGTCTATGTTGGAGAGGATGCGGAGCAAAGGGAACACTCCTCCACTGTTGATGGGAATGCAAACTTGTACAACCACTGTGGAAATCAGTATGGCGGTTTCTCAGAAAATTGGGAATCAATCTACCTCAAGACCCAGCCATACCACTCTTGGGCATATACCCAAGGAATGCTCAATCATACCACAAAGATACATTGCTCAACTATGTTCATAGCAGCACTATTTGTAATAGCCAGAACCTGGAAAAAACCTAGATGCCCGTCAACTGAAGAATGGATTAAGAAAATGTGGTAAGAAAATATACACAATGGAGTACTACTCAGCAGAGAAAAACAATGACAGCATGAAATTTGCAGGCAAATGGATGGAACTAGAAAATACCATCCTGAGTGAGGTAACCCAAACGCAGAAGGACAAACATGGTATGTACTCACTCATAAGTGGATACTAGATATAAAGCAAAGAACAATCAGACTTCAACCCACAGACCAGGGAGGCTACATAGCAGGGGGAACCCTAGGATGACTGTGGCTTATAATAAGTTTTGGTTTTACTCAATCACTAAGCAAGCCTCAATGAAACACTATTAAGATAAGAATTTATACTGTATCAAGCTGATAATACAAAAATAAATTAATTAATTTAAAAAAATAAAAAAGAAAAGAAAAATTTGAACTATTAAAAAAAAAAAAAACAAAAACAGCCGGGCGGTGGTGGCGCACCCTTTTAATCCCAGCACTCGGGAGGCAGAGCCAGGAGGATCTCTGTGAGTTCGAGGCCAGCTTGGGCTATCAAGTGAGTTCTAGGAAAGTTGCAAAGCTACATAGAGAAACCCTGTCTCAAAAAACAAAACAAACAAACAAACAAAAAAAACCCAAAAAACAAACAAACATATTTTGCTAAAGTAAAAAGGGGGAACTAGGGGCTCATCATTCCTCTCCACATTCTATTCTTTCCCTTGTTTTATATATTTAAAATTTTTTATCAGTGGATTCTGCTGGAGTATCCGCTACAGATAAGCACTGGAGGGCTCCTGTTGCAAATCACCGTCTGGAGCGATGGAAGGATCTTTCTACTAGCACTTGGAGGGGACCCGATCCAGTGTTGGTGTGGGCCCAGGGTTCTGTTTATGTCTTTCCTCAGGACAATGAGGTTCCTCTTTGGGTTCCTGAGCGCTGTGTGCACCCTGTGGCTGCTGCTGAATCCCAACATGACAGAGACCTTTGGGCCTTCATAAAAAACTCTCCCCTTCCGATGCCAATGGGGATGTACTGATTTAAAATAAGAAAATAAAACACACAATACTGGAAACATTAGTGTGTGGTTTCTGCAAGGCTGAGATTTCTCTTCTATTGGTCTCAGATGCCACCTAACAACATTCTAAAGCCTATGATGGGTGGAACTGGGGTTTTAAAATTGGGTACATTCTAAGATTTAGAAATCTATTGGGGTATTAGATCCTGTTTCCTCTGTTAGCGACAGGATGGTAGGTGGGACACGTGACAGCCCGGAATGCCTACCTAGTAAACTGAAGATAGCCCAAGGTAAACTGTAGTGAAGCTCTGGACCTGCCATGTGCACCCTCTCCACATCCCTGCACTTGGACTCATTCTTCAGCCTCTGCAGACACAGCTTCTTCCCAGGAATCCTCCCCAGCCTTCCTGTAAGGATTCTGTCCTTAATTACGTCACCAGTGGAGGTACAGCCGTGGAGGTGTGCAAGCACCAGAGAAATAACAGGTGGGGTCTACAGAGGCGAAGGGCAAAAAAGCCGGAGGAGTATGTCAGCAGGCACATTCCATTTCCACGGGTATTCAAAGGGAGAAGGGTTAGAAAGGACGTTTACAATTTTGAGTTAGAACTCTGGCAACAGGCACGTTTGATGTGAAGATGACTAAGTAACCGGTAGGAGGGAAGTGTAAGAACATCTTCTCAAGAAGGGGTTAATCACTCTTCCCATGTCCTCAGAGGAGCCTCAGGGGAACCAGCTTTCCTGAGGGGTGGGCTTCTCCCTCGGCCAGGTGATTGACAGGCCCAGTTGGGTTAACTCATAAGGTAAGGGGATAATACAACATAACGTTTTAATCCTTGGTACGGATTACAAGAACAGTGTTCTCCAAGGGTCAGAGGTCAACCTCAGATCCTATTTTATGCCAGGAGAAAGTAGCTTTCCTTTAATGATGCTTTAACAACCTGTAATTCCTCTGCCTCATCCTTAATAACACCAGCAGCAGTCGCTGTGATGACGTACCCCAAAAGAAGCAACTGGCACGGAGAAAAGTCTTTCTTCTGACAGCTCAAGGGAATTCTGTCCATCACGGCAGGGATGACGCTGTGGCAAGAGTGCCAGACAACCGGCCAGGCTGTGTGCACAAACAGGGAGCGGAGAGGAAGCCAGGGTGGTACTCAGATCGCATTCCCTTTCTTCTTAGTTCATGAACCCAGCACATGGGGTGAGGACCTCAGCCTATGGCACAGTACCTCACATTCAGAATGGAGCTTCCTGCCTGATTCCTCTTTCAGAACAGCAGCAGGGGTGTTTCCTCGATGGGTCTAAAGCACACCAAGGGGACAAGGCTGACCCTTACATAAATGTTCTTTGGTTTGCTTTAGTTTTGTTGTTTTATGTTCTGTTTTTCCTGACAGGGTTTCTCTGTGTAACCCTGGCTGTCCTGGAACTCTGTAGACCAGGTTAGCCTAGAACTGTCAGAGTTCCTCCTGTCTCTGCCTTATGAATGCTGGGGTTAAAGGTGTGCTCCACCAAGCCCAGCTCCCTAAACGGTTCTCAACACCCAGACACAGTGGGTGTTTTCACTGGAGTTGGAGGTAAGGTGCAAGGCTTTGGCCAAAGGCGTTAAGAACCTCCAAGTGTTTGTTCTATCAGACCCTAGCAAACCCAGTGACCAAATCATCACAGGTGAGAGCTAGTTAGCTGCATTTTCTAGAGTCCAAGGATTCTTTTTTTTTTTTTTTTTTTTTTTTTTGGTTTTTCGAGACAGGGTTTCTCTGTGTAGCTTTGCGCCTTTCCTGGAACTCGCTTTTTGGAGACCAGGCTGGCCTCGAACTCACAAAGATCCGCCTGCCTCTGCCTCCCGAGTGCTGGGATTAAAGGCGTGCGCCACCACCGCCCGGCGAGTCCAAGGATTCTAACAACCACACCATCCTACCTTAACGCAACCCAGAAACTCACTCTCCTGAATTCCCCGAGACTTCTCTCTTAGGTGACTGGAGCCTGTCTAGTTGACAGACACTGGATCTCTTTTGTCAAGACCTTGCGCCTCATCCCACCTCCAACCAAAACACCCACTGGTCTACTTTTGGTGTTTAGGTTTGGTGTGATGGCTAATTGTATGGATAGGATTTAGAATTGCTTTGGAAACTCACCTGAGGGTATGTCCTAAAAAGTTGAACTGAGCAGGAAGGTGAACCAGCCTCAATGGGAGTGGTCCATCTATTGGACTACAGGGCAGGAACGGATTAAAAAGAGAGATCAAAGTGAGCACCACACTCTTTTCTGTCTGCCTCCTATTTGCACGCACTGGGACCAGGCCCCTCCCACTCTTTGCACCCCTCTTTCCTACAATGTCATGCTGGGCTGCATTTCAGGGACAGTTGGCCAGATGAACCCCTTTTCTCCCTTCAGTTGCTTCTTGTGAGGTTTCTGGTGGCAGCTGTTGTTGCTGGAGTTGCTCAGGGTCAGAGCCTGAGAACGGGAGCTCTACAGAGCCAGATGTGAGCGCTCTTCCTCAATAGGCCCATTAAACAAGCAATACTCATCAGGATATGAGAGATGAGTGGACTGAGCAGTTGACGGGCAGAAGACCAGCCCAGCAGTTCGAATAATGTCCTTGGTTATCTCCTGTGGTTAATGCCAAGAGGGGGCACTGGTCACTTATCTCCTGTGTGAACGTCGATGCCTGGGAGCTATAGAGAAGAGTATGACCAAAATGCCATTCCAGACACAAATCCTTTCTGGTGAAAAGCTTTTAGTATCAGACCTTGAGGTTTTCTGTTTAAAAATGTCTCATATTTATTGCCCACTTTCCTTCAGCCCAGCTCCTAAATCAGTGGTTCTCAACCTGTGGGTCTAGACCTTTTTAAAGTTGCATATCAGATATCCAAATATCTGATCATATCAGTTGCATATTGAAAACTACAGGATTTCAAGCCTGGCGGTGGTGGAGCACGCCTTTAATCCCAGCACTGGGGAGGCAGAGCCAGGCGGATCTCTGAGTTCAAGGCTCTACTTTTTATTATTTATTTATTTGTTCATTTATTTTTTTTGGTTTTTCGAGACAGGGTTTCTCTGTGTAGCTTTGTGCCTTTCCTGGAACTCACTTGGTAGCCCAGGCTGGCCTCGAACTCACAGAGATCCGCCTGGCTCTGCCTCCCAAGTGCTGGGATTAAAGGCGTGGGCCACCACCACTCGGCTTAAGGCTCTACTTTTTAATGTAGGTATGTAGTGCTATAAAATATTGGCGAACTGGTTTCAATAGGTTGTGTTTATATATTTGTGCATACATAGACATAATACATATGTATAATGATAATAATCGGGGATGAAGAGGCTGTCAGTTTGAGAGTTGGGGGGGACAAGGAAGGAGATAGAGGAAGGGGACTTGAGATGGCCTGGAAGGCGCAAAGGAAGGGGTAAGTAATCTATTCATATTTTAATTAAAATGAATTAAGATGTTAAAAGAGCCGGGCGGTGGTGGCGCACGCCTTTAATCCCAGCACTCGGGAGGCAGAGCCAGGCGGATCTCTGTGAGTTCGAGGCCAGCCTGGGCTACCAAGTGAGTTCCAGGACAGGCGCAAAGCTACACAGAGAAACCCTGTCTCGAAAAACCAAAAAAAAAAAAAAGATGTTAAAAGAAGCTGGGTGGTAATGGCGGCAGTGGCGGCGGCAGCCAGGTGGATGTCTGTGAGTTCGAGGCCAGCCTGGACTACCAAGTGAGTTCCAGGAAAGGCACAAAGCTACACAGAGAAACCCTGTCTCGAAAAAACAAACAAACAAACAAACAAACAAACAAAGATGTTAAAAGAATGTTTTAGCCGGCGGTGGTGGCATACACCTTTAATCCCAGCACTCGGAGGCAGAGGCAAGAGGATCTCTGTGAGTTCGAGGTCAGCTTGGACTATCAAGTGAGTTCCAGGAAAGGCGCAAAGCTACACACAGAGAAACCCTGTCTCGAAAAACCAAAAAAAAAAAAAAAAAAGAAAAGAAAAAAAGAAAAAAAAGAATGTTTTACGTCCTACAATAGCCTTACCCAGAGAATGGCCCGTGTGCTGATGAGAATGCATGGATACCTACCTGTCATCTACACTTTGATCTGCTGTGTAGTTTAATTCCTGGGCTTTTTTTTTCTTTCTTGTTTTTGCTGTTTTTTTTTTTTTTTTACACACAAGTTCATGTTAACAGAAAACCACCTCTTCAGGTCTTAGATTTTAGGCCAAAACAGAAAAACAAATAAATAAATAATAAACGTCTGTATACTCTGTGGCAGGTGATAACCCTGTGTTGCCCTCTGCTCTGGCACATGAATATGAAGAATGTTCTTGCACACTAGCTGCTTATGGCCCTATCAATGCACTAGTATTTCTCTTTGATTTAGGAAGCCAAAGCATTTCAGGCATTTCAGATAATCAAGTGTTTGGACAGGAGAGATTAAAAACTGTATCAGGTTCCATGAGGATCCAAAACCAGGCAGGCCACCACAGACTCAGATAAAATAATTACTGTCTATTGAGATAAAGAGATGGGAACAAGCCAGGCAGTGGTGGCACAACCCTTTAATCCCAGCACTCGGGAGGCAGAGGCAGGAGGATCTCTGTGAGTCCGAGGCCAGCCTGGTCTGCAGAGTGAGATCCAGGACAGGCACCAAAACTACACAGAGAAACCCTGTCTCGAAAAACCAAAAAACCAAAAAAAAAAAAAAAAAAAAAAAAAAAAAAAAAAAAAAAAAAAGAAAGACAGAAAAAGAAAGATGGGAACAATTATCAGAAATGATAATTTATGTGTATCACATGATACAGGTTTGAGTAACAGGTGAATACATCTCCAGGTTAGTGTTCTGCTAGGGTGAACTCTGTGTGAGCATCATGGCAGGCCCATCCAAGGTGACATAGGAGCTCTCCAGCTGGGGTGTCTTCATCAGAAACCCTAGGGAGAGGCAAGAAAATGACTTCACATGCTGAAGGTTCATAAAATGGACCAATCCAATCATCAGGTTAGAGTCCTGCTAGGCTGAACTCTGTGTGAACAGCATGACAAAACCATCTATGAACATATGAACTCTTGGATCAGGGTCCCTAGTCAGAGACATGGAAACTATGTCCCATGCTAGAGATTCCAGAAATGGGTCTGATGGTAGTGCTTTACAGTGTAGGGTGCTGTTTTCTAGAACGTGTTATGCCTTTTAATCTGTCAGCTACCTCAGGATTTAAGGCAGGTTGCATCCAGATGACCACAAGACCTTACTCAAAGGGACTGTGGTCAAGGAACTGCTCAGAGGCAGAGCTCACACTTTTGGCTCCTGAAGACTTCTGTGTGTTACAGAGGCTGTAAGTGTTAGTTATTCGGCTGTGCTGTGTTCTTACCCTGCACGGAAATGTCACGAAACACGACAGAATCTGCTAATAAGAGTTTTATTAAAGATAAAGGGACAGAGAGTGAACAGGCCTGCGGGAAGCACGTGGAGGAGGAGAAGGAGAAGGAGAAGGAGGAGGAGGAGGAGGAGGAGGAGGAGGAGGAGGAGGAGGAGAAGGAGAAGAAGAAGGAATCGGGAACATGGCGCCAGATTTTAAAGGCTGGGCGTGGACAGATCAACGTCACTACTACACGCAAGCGCGTAGATCACATGACCACGTTGCGTGTCTACGTAGCCAATGGAACGTCACGGATCTTGGTCACTCGAGATGCCCTGACCTGGAAATGGCTATCCTGACCTGGACCTGGCTAGGCGGAAGTGTCCACCAGGCATATGCGAACACGCCCGACCGTGGGGGCGTGTTGTAAACCTTTCATCCCTGACTCTTTTTAAAAAAGAAAAAAAATTGTGGTTGCCTGGGTATGGGGGTGACGTTTCTCTCAAAGACTGCTTCCAGCTGAATAGTGGGCGTTGATTGGCTCTTGGGGGTGGGATGGGATGAGAGGGTATCTTGTGAAGTCCTGGGATGATGGGGGGCAGGTCCTGGAATGACGTTCTGCCGTCCCCTCGTTCTGCGGCTGTCCATCCGTGCTGTGGCTGGGAACCTTCTGTTTGACAAGATACTGTTGACATAGGAAAAGCTTAGAGAGAAAGAATCATTATTATTTTATTTTGGAGTTGGCATTTGTCTGAGGTAGATCTGGCCTGCCCAGATAGAGACATGTGATATTTACCTGAGGTAGATCTGGCCTTAGTACTCTGCTAAATTTTTATCTGAGACAAGCCTTATTAGAGGTAGTTTATTTAAGGCACCTGTTTCCCTTATTAGGTTAGCATTTAGGAAACACAGGTGATCGGTTGCTGAGCACTGAACAATGATAGATTATTGTATCACATTATTCCTTACCGTCTGGATATTTTTGATGGTCCCTTTTGCCTCCAGCTCTGTGTGGCCCTGGTTGGGAAATGAAGGGGTGATACCTTATTCCTCTGGAATTGGTGACAAGGCAGTGGATCCTGGTGTCCTCTGGAGCTTGAGAGTGAGAGGTTCCCGAAGGGATAGTGGATAGGAGAGTATAAGGGCTAGGCACTACAGGATGGAGAGGGACCACTGCAGAGTTAATGAGCTGGAGGTCTTGAATCAGGCAGTAGGTTCCATTAGACTTTTTAACTGCAAGTATGGGAGTGTTAAAAGGTAAAGAGGTTAGGTGGAGCAGCTTTTTCCTGAGAAGGTCAGAAATGATAGGCTTAAGTCCTCTTAGGCTCTGGAGGGAGAGAGGATACAGAGCTTGGGTGATATATCTTGCAGGATCTTGTAGCTGGATAATAACAGGCTGATGGTGTCTAGCAATAGAAGGGTTCTGGGTATCCCAGACTTTTGGGTCTACCTGAGAGACCGGTAGGGGAAAAGAATTGTTAGAGTCAGAAGAGTGAGTGGCTAGGAGGAGAAGTAAAGGAGCTGCTGGAGCATCTGGGATGAGGCGAATGTGTGGAGTGAAAGAAATGGATGCTCCTACCTTAGCTAGAAGATCCCTCCCCATTAAAGTTACAGGGCAGCTTGGCACCACTAAGAATGTGTGTGTGAGAGGGATGCCTCTGAAAATGCAATTGAGTGGTGGTGTCTGATGAGGTAGATAAGGCTGTCCCCCAACCCCGACAATAGGGAGACGAGAAGGAGAGGTGGGCCCCCAAAACTCTCAGGACAGAGTATGTAGCTCCGGGGTCCAAAAGGAACGAGATGGGGCGCCCATTGACCTTTATAATTACCCTAGGTTCCCTGTGTGAGATGGGAGTGGCTGGGGCAGAAACTGGGCAGTGTCAGTCCTCGCTGTAAGCCAAGCCTACAAAGTCAGCCGGAGGGTGGTCTTCGTCTGGTGTTCCTATGTCGCTTGGGACATTAGGACAGTCAGCTGACCAGTGACCCTTTTGGTAACAGTTTTGACAAGGCTTTGTTGGTGCCCTTCGTGGACAGGTGGTGCAAGCCCCGGGCCCAATGGCCTTCTCTCCCACACTTGAAGCAGGGACCAGACGGCTTTTGGGGAGCCGGTCGGACAGTGCTTGCCAGCATCTGGCAGCTCCTTTTATGGGCTTTTTCATCTCTCCTATGGTACACCTTAAATGCTATCGCCAGCATATCTGCCTGTGGAGTCAGAGGGCCGTTCCCCAAATGTTTAAGTTTATCCCTAATGTCAGGGAAGCTCTGTGAGACAAAGTGGGTCATTAGCAGCTGCCTGCCCTCAGGGCTCTCCAGGTCTAAGCTAGTGAACTGAAGTAGAGCTTTGGTGAGCCGCTCTAAGAAATGAGACAGATTTTCGTCCTTATCTTGAATAACCATTTTTAGTTTTTCATAGTTTACTGGTTTTAGGGCAGCCTTACGGAGACCTGTCAGGAGACAGGTAATAAACCTATCTCTGGCTAGACAGCCACCCTGGGTGTTATAATCCCAATGTGGCTCTCGGTCAGGAACTGCCTCAGCTCCTGGAGGGTGTGAAAGGTTAGTTTGATGAATTTTGTCTGCGTGAATCCTAGCCTGCTCCCAAACCCGCCTGTGCTCCTCAGGAAGTAAGTTATTAGAAAGTTTCATGTATATATCATGAAAGGTGAGACTATAAGATTGAGTTATATATTGAAACTGTTTAATAAAGGCAGCAGAATTAGAAGTATAAGAACCCAGCTTACTTTCTAGCTGAGAGAGTTATGCTAGAGAGAATGGAACATGAACTTTAATCAGTCCATCCACACCAGCCACCTCTCGCAAAGGGAGAACAGTGGAAGGGTTTGGATGGCTGGAATCCGACAATTTAGCAGTCCGAGAGCGGGTGGTAGGAGGAGTGAAGTTTGGAGCTAGGGCAGGGCCTTTGGAACCGGCCGCTGCCGAGGAAGGAGCAGCTTTAGAAGAAGAATCTGGAAGGGGAGCGGAAGGAACGGTTTTCTAGGAGTTGGAGCTGGAGGTCGAATAGGTGGAGGTTCGTTAGCAGGATCTAGAGTCAGAGATTCCGGAGTCAGAGAATCCTCCGGTTCAGGCATAGCCAGGAGCATATGAGCAGGAGAGAAGGAATTCAGAAGAGATGGTTTAGCACTGAGAAAGAAAAATGCTATAATGTAGGGCAACTCTTGCCATCTGCCTGAGCGCTGACAGTAATTAGATAACTCCCGTAAAATATCGGGATCTAAGGAGCCGCTCGGCGGCCATTTTTTGTTGTTTTCTAAAGAATACTTTGGTCATTTTTTAGAACATAGACGAGTTAGCTTAGGAATCTTTATGTAAGGCATTAAACTGAGAGGTTTTAAAGCTTCAATAAGACAGCCTAAAGGAGAGGAAGGACTAACAGGGTTGGAAGCCTTGTTTCCCATGTCTGCAGTGGAGAGGCAGAAAAAGAAATAAAAAAACAAACGTGATCCGGAGGAGCCAAGGCCCCAGGCATCCCCAAGGCCAAGGACGGATACCGGGCACAAGCCACTCCTTGGCTTGTCAGCCACAGAAGTGGGGGCCCCTGCCACGTGAGGAAAGGATTCCCCGGGAATCCGGACAGCCTTTGCCGCTTTGTCAAGTCGGATGAATGTGTTGGCCTCACGTGGCCCCCAGGACGCACCCAATGGCGGTGGTCCCAACGCAAGAAATTTCTCAGGCTGCAGACGTGGGAGAGGGCTAGAAATCTCAGGCCTATCTCACAGGAAAAGCCCTATCTCGAAAAAAACAATAAAAATAAAAATAAATTACAGCCTTCAGGTGTTTTCTCTTTTTTGTCTGTTTCTTTTCTTTTTGGATTTTTTTTTTTTAAATAAAAGATCCACTGGTGCAAAATTCTCTATGCCATGAGGCCGGTGTTGAAATCACAGAGATCCACCTCTCTGTGGATCTGCCTCCTGTTTGCTCAGATTAAAGATACGTGTCAATCTGCCTAGGCACTTCATTCCTTGGGAGGTAGAGTCTTCCTCTGTGCTTAGGGAAGAGCAAGTAACATGGAAACAGATGGCGTTGCTGTGGCCATGATGTTGTCCATATTTCATCCCCACTCTGGGGTCCACTCTTCTCACTTAGTGGCTTCCAGTGTTGAATGCAAATCCCCTGGTCTGGTGTCCAAAGTACACGTTTCCCTCGGGTCGACTCTGCCTGGAAAATATCTATAAATAAAACGAGTGTTGAGGCTCACTCCCATAATCCAGCACTCAGGAAATGACGCAGAGGCAAGGCCATTAGTTGAGGTCTAGTTTCTGCTACACCGTGAGTTCTAGGCCTACCTGGGCTACATAAAGGCCCTATCTAAAAAACGAATTCCACCAAGAGGGAAAAGAAAAAAAAAAAAAAGAAGAAAGAAATGAAGGAAGAAGGGAAGAGAGAAAGATCGTAGCGCTTGTGGAGTCAATACACAGTGGGGTCATCATCTTCCACCATAGTCACAGTTCCTTCCTTTCCTGGTAAAAATCTGATCCAGACACATGCCCTGAAATCCTGAATTCAATTAGAAGGGTAGAGCTGCAATCATCCAATCAAACTGCTTGTTTGTCTGGCTGGCTACAAATGGGAGGAGCGAGGGGGGACGCGCTGCAAAGCTTCAGAGGAGCCACAGAAGATAACCAGGGTATTGGAGTCAGGAGCGTCTGCCTGGCCTGCTGGAAGGGGAACAGGATTGCCAGTATCAGCCTCTGGTAAGTCACCCTCTCCATCAGGACACCACATCTCACCCAGCCCAGCCACTCTCTACTTTAGACCCAAGATGGCGAGGGAGTTGGAATTCCTGTCTCCACATGAGCAGAGTGCAGACTGGGTTTGATTCCAAATGCAGCTTTGCTTTATTCTTAAATACCACTTTTTTCTTCTTCATTCGTGATTTTTTTTTCTTTTTTTTTAAACTTCTGAGACAAGGTTTTGCCTGTTGCCCAGATTGTCCCGAACTGGCTGAGTAGCTCAGGCTAGGTGGAAACCCAGCTTCTGCTCCGGGTTGCTGACATAACATGCTGTTACTCAGAGATCTTCCAATCTTCTGGTTTTTTTTCTTTTTCTTTTTTCTTTATGGTTTTTCAAGACAGGGTTTCTCTATGTAACAGCCCTAGCTCTCCTGGAACTCACTGTATAGACCAGGCTAGCCTTGAACTCAGAGAAATCTGCCTGCCTCTGCCTCCCAAATACTGGGATTGAAGGCATTTGCCACCATGCCCCACCATGCTGGGCAGTTGGTTTTACTCTTTTTTTTTTCTTTCTTTTTTTCTTTTTTCCAAGACAGGATTTCTCTGTATAGCTTTGGGCCTTCCTGGATCTGCCTGTGTAGCCCAGGCTGGCCTCAAACTCACAAAGATCTGCCTGCCTCTTCTTCCCAAGTGCTGGGATTAAAGGCATGTGCCACCACCTCCCCTTGGTTTTAATCTTAAAACAGAGTGTTATATAAGCATGGTGGTCCACGCCTTTAATTCCTGCACTTGGGAGGCAGTGTTGGCAGATTTCTTGGAGTTCAAGGCCAGCCTGCTCTACATAGTGATTTCCATGACAGCCAGGCATAGTAAAAGAGATCCAGTGTCAAACAACAACAATAATAATAATAAAAATAAGGATTTTTATAACCAAGGCTAGCCTAGAAACTCCATACATACCCTAGATGACCTTGAATAGTGAACGCTCTGTCTCCCCTTCCTAAGAGCTGGGTGGATGCTGGGGATCGAGAACCCAGAGCCTTATGTATGCTGGACAAGCATTCCAAAAACTCACCTGCTTAGACAGTATCTAGGTTTCAGTTTTTGTGCTTTTCTTTTCTTTTCTTTTTTTTAAACATTTATTTGTATTTTATGTACATTGGTGTTCTGCCTGCATATATGTTTGTGTGAGAGTGTTGAATCCCCGGGAACAGGAGTTATAGACAGTTGTGAACTGCCATGTGGGTGCTGGGAATTGAACCTGGGCCCTCTGGAAGAGCAGCCAGTGCTCCTAAGCGCTGAGCCATCTCACCAGCCCCCCCCCCATTCTTTTATTTTTTAATTTACAGTGATTACAATGAAGCTATTAAGGGAAATGAGAAGTTCTGGCGAGTGAGAGCATTTTTAAGGGAGAAAAACATTAAAACGACTTAGTTTTTCTTTGTTGCTGTTGACAGAGAAAGGATGTTGAATTGGAATTTACTTTGGTGTTTGTTTGTTTACTAAGGAGTCCTGGGTGGCCTGGAACTTGCTGTGTGGGGCAGGCTAGAATTCACATAAATCCATCTGTCTCTGGCTTCTCAGTACACATGCCACCAGGCCAGGAAGTGCGTGTGCGTGTGTGTGTTTTCAGGTGTGCTCCAGTACCACAGCTGGTCTAGTATCCCACTTCTGGTTCTTCACCCACACAGGCTGAGATAAGAGACTGGAGCCTCCAGGCAGTGGTGGCGCACGCCTTTAATCACAGCCCTCGGGAGGCAGAGGCAGGCGGATCTCTGAGTTGGAGGCCAGCCTGGGCTACTGAGTGAGTTCCAGGAGAGGTGCAAAGCTACACAGAGAAATCCTGTCTCGGAAAAACAAAAAACAAAAAAAGAGTTCGGAGCAACCAAGTCTGAAAGGCTTTGCTTTCTTGTATCTTACTTAGTTTGTGACCTTTTCATGATACTTCCTGGACACTGATTTGTGTCTATATCAATTAACATTTCCTTGGATGTCTTTCTTGGACGATTCCCCAGGATCCAACAGGATGAGCATCCATTCCCTACCCACACTCATGAAGCCGGCAAGGCAGGAGATGCTGAGAAATGAGGCCTTGGCCATCTCTGCTCTGGAGAAACTGCCCTGGATGCTTTTCCCAGCACTGTTCAAGGACGCCTTCCATGGCAGATTAACTAGGATTGTGAAGGCTATGGTGGCAGCCTGGCCTTTCCCCTGCCTCCCTGTGGGGGCACTGATGAACACCTTCAACCTGGAGATGGTCCAGGAGATGCTGGATGGACTGGATGTCCTACTTACACAGAATATTTGCCCCAGGTAAGCAAGACCCATGTAGGGTCCAATGGAGGACACTGGGGTACAGGGAAGAGATATGTGGGGTGCAGAGAATGGGGTCAGAGGTAGATGAGAGGCCTTTGGTAGCATCAGCTTGGAGGATTGCAGAAGCCTTGACCTGTGTTGAGCTCTGATGGAAAAGGACAGTTGGGTGTAGGGGAGGAATGGGGAAGATGTGGGCAGAGTGGAAGGAGCCTGTCCCTGTCCCTCCCACAGGCACTAGTTAGTACCAGGTCAAGCATAACTGAATGGAGGGAAGGGAGACAGAGGGCTACTGATGCAGCTCAGAAAGAGCCATTGCCTGGCACCATGAGGACTTTGTTGGGCACTCAGCGCTGGGGAAAAAACAAACAAAACACTGTCAAAATCCACACGGGAGAGAGGAAGAGCTGACGTTAGAGGTGTGTGGAAAGGAGCCGAATGTCTGTCGGGTCTTCTCTTGTCCGTGACACGTCACCTGTTTTACTCACAGGAGGGGCAAACTTCGAGAAATCGATTTTCGGAGAGTGCACCACAAATTCTGGACTGTATGGGCTGGAGCAGAGGATGGGGACTGCTCAGCAGAGACTGTGAGTGAGAAGCAGGAGGTGAAGCCCCCTCTCAGATATGAGCTGACCCGGCCTCTGAAGGTGATAACTGACCTTTACTTCAGGTTCCAACTGGATGAAGCAGAAACAAACTTCTTAGAGTGGGCCCAGCAGAGAGAAGACTCCCTACAGTTCTGCTGTGTGAACATGAAGATTGAGTCCTTGTCCCTAGAGAATGTCAGCACGATTCTGACAGTTTTCCAGCCTGAGCATATCCAGGTGTTGGAACTCAGCACAGATTGGAGCTGGCCCTCTCTGGCACAGTTTTCTCCCTACCTCGCTTAGATGAGAAATCTTCACACGCTTTCTCTAGCGCAAATTCCCGAGAACAGATTGGGGCTTGATGATATACCAGGCTCAGAGGAGAAGGAGCTTGTCGGAAATTTCCTTTCTCAGTTCTCCCAACTCAGCAGTCTCCAGCATCTCTCTTTGAATGGCATCTCTCTTGCCAGGAGGCACATGAAACTCTTGCTCAGGTAAGGATGCAGAGAGAGCTGTTTCTGCTACCAGAGCAAAACTTTGCCTTTTAGGGTAAAGAGTAGTGGGTCTGGTATCTTCTGGTCCTAGCACAATGAACAGTGAGTCATTAGCATATCTAAGCATGGTCTGTTTCTATTAACTGAATCAAGGTCTCCCAGGACCTCATGACACAGAGGCCTGATTTGGGGTAGGAAATGTGTGTGTGTGTGTAGTATGTCAACAATATAGTTGTGTGGGTCAGATTGAGTGAGAATGGTGTACTTTCTGTCTTAGAACCCTGGCTAAGCTAATGGCAAGTGAACAGAGAAAGCAGGGTACAGAAAGAGTGGAGGAACAGATGCCTGCAGAGTTCCCCAGATGGTCTGAGCTCAGATTGTGTGAACAGCCACCATGATGCCCTGATTTCCCATGTAGGAAGTGTTTTGAACTAGTAGGGGCTGAGTGGATGGGAAAGGCTGAAAGTGAGGTTGAAGGTCAGTGTCAGGGTTGGGGACTGTGAATCCCCACAGGGGAGGTGACAGGGGCAGAGGGCAGTGAGAACTAACTGCCTAAATGCTCTCAGGGCTCTCATGGGTTGGTCCTTACTGCATGTGCCCTAGGGTGCAACAGGCTGCCCTGGAATTCTGTCCTCAGTGAGGAAAAGCTGCCACAGAGCTGTGCTAGTGTGCCGCTGAGCCACCCACAGTGCTAGTGGCAGCTGTGGGTGTGACTGGAGTGAGCAGAATCCAACAGGCAGCACAGTAGATACTGACTTCCATCATTTGGTCCATGTGACCCGGGGACACACGTCCCCTTGTCCTGTTGTGTGAACCCACCCCACATGCTCTCCAGCATCATTTGTCAGAACTAACCCCTTGGTCTCTGTCTAGGAACCTGAAGACGCCCTTGGAATCCTTCTCTATCACTCACTGCCGGCTTTTCCAGTCACACTTGAAACACCTGTCCCGGTGTGAGCGGCTCCATCAACTAAAACACCTGGACATGTGTGGCGTTCCTCTGTCCTGTTTGAGGATGAAGCCTCTCAGAGTTCTCCTAGAGAAAGTGGCGAACACTCTTGAGACTCTGGGATTTCAGGGGTGTGGGATAAAGGACTCCCAACTCAGTGTTCTCCTACCTGCCCTCAGCCAATGCTCGCAGCTCACCAAGGTCGATTTTTATTTTAATGACTTCTCTGTGAATGTCTTGAGGGACCTTCTCCGCCACACAGCCAACTTTACCAAGATGACCACGGAGCAGTACCCTATCCCTCTGGAGTGCTATGATGAGTTTGGTTACTTCTCCAGAGAGTCAGTTGTCCAACTTTGCCGTGAGCTCATGGACACACTCAGGGCCATGCGGCAGCCCAAGGACATGTCCTTTGCTGCAGTTCTCTGTGGCAGTTGTTTGAAGCGCCGTGTGTATGACCTGGAGGCCAGGGTTTGTCCCTGCTTGCAGTAAAGAGGGGATTGTTACTTTTGGTCCTTGCCTTCTCAGGGTGGCTTTGTGCAGAGCTGTTAAAGAGAGTGAGCAATGCAGACACCTTCTGTGAAGGAGGGTGGGGGATTTGGAGAGGTTTTTAATCCAGGAACCTCAGTGTAGGAGGCACTGTGTGCATATCAATGATGGCAGGAGGAAAGGGCAATGCAGACAAATGTTTTTTTATTTATTTATTTTTATTTTTCGAGACAGGGTTTCTCTGTAGCTTTGGAGCTTGTCCTGGAACTTCTGTAGACCTCCTGAGTGCTGGCATTAAAGGCATGTGCCACCACTGACAGCTAAACTTAATTTTGTAGCTAGAGTTTTCCTGCCTGCCCCACAGTCAGGACAAATCTCTGTCACCCGCCAGTCCCACAGCTGCTCAGACCCAACCAAGTAAACACAGAGACTTATATTGCTTACAAACTGTATGGCCATGGCAGGCTTCTTGCTAACTGTACTTATATCTTAAATTAATCCATTTCTATAAATCTACACCTTGCCACGTGGCTCGTGGCTTACCAGCATCTTCACATGCTGCTTGTCATGGAGGCGGCTGGCAGTGTCTCTCTTCCCTTCCTGTTTCCTCAATTCTCCTCTCTGTTAGTCCCACCTATACTTCCTACCTGGCCACTGGCCAATCAGTGTTTTATTTACTGACCAATCAGAGCAATTTGACATACAGATCATCCCACAGCACTTCCCCTTTTCTTTTTTTCTTTTTTTTAAGATTTATTTATTATGTATACAGCATGTATGGCTGCAGGCCAGAAGAGGGCACTAGATCTCATTACAGATGGTTGTGAGCCACCATGTGGTTGTTGGGAATTGAACTCAGGACCTCTGGAAGAGCAGCCAGTGCCCTTAACCGCTGAGCCATCTCTCCAGCCCTTTTCTTTTTTTTTTTTTAAGAGGAAGGTTTTAACCTTTACACATCTCCAAAGCCAGCTTGGTATATTTGGGAATTTGGGCATAGCTTCTCTTACTACTTTCTGCTGGAGGGGGGCGCTGTATCTCATGGGGACATAAAGAAAATTTTAGGATCATGAAGTAGTCCATGAGGGTGTATCCTCAAAGCCAGTTGCCTTGAATTTGATCTAGATGTTGGATCATCTGGGCCATGGTGTCATCAGAGACCTTTCAGGGGGTCTTGGCTGGTCAAACCTGATGTATCTTAATCTGGAACAAATCCAGAGCCTCTGCCTTTCTGTAGAAACAAAAGCAGAGCCTCTTTTCCAAAGCAACATATCCTTATATCCAAATTTTGAAGTCAAGGTACCTTTAAAATATACGTTTTGGCATAACTCAACAGCTTTTGTAATCAAATGTTTTTCTTCAGTTATGAATATCAAAGAGAACATAATCCAGATTCTCTGTAAAGTAACCATCTTTATGTGGCTTATTTTTTATATTACCTTGAGCCTATTGCTTTAAACTGCAGCATTCTAAGACTGAAACAGCACTGTGGCTGCTGGCTCCACCCACTTCAGCTTCCCAACATGGTGGTGGTACATTTTCCACCAGCTCTGGGAACCATCAACTCTCAGAAATAGTGGGTCTATGCTTCTTTCAAAGCAGCGTAGCCCAGAAACCTCTTTTTTTTGTTTTGTACTAGCAAAGGCTAAATCCACCACGCAGCTTAATGTGCCACTTGCAGAGGCCTCATTCCCGTCATACTGCAGGTGCAGCACGCATGCCAGGAACCCACCATAGTAGCTTAAACACGCAGGCTGCCGCTAACTTGAGAGAGACAACTAAGGAACTGTTTTTAGCTCCATTTTAGAATCTTTTTTCTCAGGTTTTAGGTAGAAACTCTTCCCAACACATTGGGCACCATTTGTAGATTTATTTCTTATGTACAGTGTTCTGTCTGCATGTGTGCCTGCAGGCCAGAAGAGGGCATCAGATCCCACTATAGATGGTTGTGACCATGTGGGTGCAGGGAATTGAACTCAGGGCCTCTGGAAGAGCAGCCAGTGCTCTTAACCGCTGAGCCGTCTCTCTAGCCACAGAGCAAATGTTTTAAGTATGCCCTCTGCTGCTCTTTCCTCTGTCACTTCAAAACAAATATTTGAATGTAACTTGCTAGCCTTGAACCCTCATGAAATTTACTTTTCTTCGGTTTTAGTTATGTTTATGTGGTGAGGAGGTAAGTGCCTACTAACTACTGCAAGTGCCAGAGGCATCGGATCCCTAAATCAGTTACCTGACATGGATGCTAGAAGCCAAACTTGGCTCCTCTGGAAGAGGAGGAAGGGCTCTCCAGTCCTGAGCCATCTCTCCTGCTCCTGGCCTTGAACTCTTAATTCTCCTGATCTGTCTGTAGCTAGAGTTTTCCTGCCTGGCCCACAGTCAGGACAAATCTCTCTCACCTGCCAGTCCCACAGCTGCTCAAACCCGACCAAGTAAACACAGAGACTTATATTGGTTACAAACTGTATGGCCGTGGCAGGCTTCTTGCTAACTGTTCTTACAGCTTAAATTAATCCATTTCTATAAATCTACACCTTGCCACATGGCTCGTGGCTTACCGGCATCTTCACATGCTGTTTGTCATCTTGTCGGCTGGCAGTGTCTCTCTGTCTCAGCCTTCCACTTCCCAGCTTTATTCTCCTCCTTGTCCTGCCTACACTTCCTGCCTAGCCAATGGCCAATCAGTGTTTTATTTATTGACTAATCAGCAACACATTTGCCATACAGAACATCCCACAGCATCTGTCTCCACCTCCTAATGGCTGAGATTACCCATATAGACCACCCTATCCAGCCTGCGTGCTGCGTGGCTCCTAAAAGCTAGGTGACCACTGGTAAATAAGTCTCCAGTACATGGTCAGAAGTCCCTCTGCTGCCCGGCAGTAATGGTGCACACCTTTAATCCCAGCACGTAGGAGGCAGAGCCAGCCGGATCTCTGTGAGTTAGAGGCCAGCCAGCTCTCCAGAGAGAGATCTAGGACAGGCACCAAAAGTACACAGAGAAACCCTGTTTCAAAAAACAAACAAACAAAACAACAAAAGAAAGTCCCTCTACTGTCCTGAAGCCCTTACTACACCAGATAACTACATTATCACTATTCAATTGTGATCTCTATCTTTATTTTAATTTTATAATTTTCTGAGCCCTTAATTCTCCTATTTGTGGGTCTAATCTCATACCCACAAGATAATTTAGTATCACTCTTTTTTTTATTTGTGTTTATTAAAATATAGATCAATTTCTTCAATATTGATCACTGTTGTTGGCTGACTACCATAAAGCAATTAATTGTAAGGTTTTATATCAAGTATACCCTGGAAAGAAATAAAAAATTGAAAAGAAGTGATTGCCATGACAATATCATTTGAGACATAATCTTAGAATTAACCCTATAAACAGTCAGTCTTCACAGAGCAACACATCTTAGGAGAATGCACACTAGACCTCCCGCATGTTTACCTTGTGTTTTTCTGAACCAATGCATCTGCAGAGTGGCTGACCATGTGAGCAGGTTCTTCATGCCAGGCTCTCCCACGGGACTCCGTCTTCCTATGCAGAACAGTTTGTGATGGTGGAGTGACGTACAGCAGGGCCACAGAGAGGGAGGTCTGAGAGAGGGGATCGAAACCTCCTGCCGCTGGTTCATCTCTAGATACATTTCAGGATGGGGCCCCGAACCCAGAACACGGAGATTCTGGGTCACCAGCTTACCTGGTGCCCTGAACCCAGAACATTGAGATTCTGGGTCACCAGCTTACCTGGGGCCCTGAACCCAGAAAGAAGATGGAGATTCTGGGTCACCAGCTTACATGGGGCCCCCAAGCCCAGAACATGGAGATTATGGGGCCCTGAACCCAGAACATGGAGACTATGGGGCCCTGAACCCAGAACATGGAGATTATGGGTCACCAACTTACAGGGGATGTACTCTGATTCCTTACAACACATACACTGAGAACCTGGTTCAGAGATCAAGACACTGAAAAGCAAAGGTATCAGTACAAACAGGGCAAATGCTCTAATTTGGAATCAAGCCCCAGAATGTTAGAAAATTTGAGGGTATTTTGGTTGTTAGTGATGCTGCTTATATTTTAGAGATATGGTTTCAATTTATAGAACAGATTGGTTTGAAACTCACTTTGAAGGTGATTCTGTTCTGAAACTCACAGCCATCCTCCTGCCTCAGGTGGGGATGTAGCTCAGCTGGTTGAGTGCTTGCCTATCATCAAGAACCCCCTGGGTGATCCCATGCCCAGGCACCACATGACACCAGCTGTGGTTGTTCATGCCTCTAATCCAAGCACATAAGTGGAGGAGGAAGGACGATCCAAGTTCAAGGTTTTCCTCACTGTGTAGTTAGAGGCCAGCCTGGGCTAAGTGAGATCCCCTCTCCGAACAACTAAGAGCTAAAGACACTGCAGGAACTCAAATAGACTTCCTAAAGCAAGAACAGAGCTGACCCAGGAGCAAAGACTCTGAGCAAGAGGACAGCCACCCAGTCCCAAAGTGGTTGCTGGTCTACAGAGCTGGGTCCAGGCTAGGGGAGCAGAGAGGAGGGCTGCATCTGAAAATATGAATTCAAGTGGTCCCAGTTCCACAAGGGACCATGCTGTACTGCAGTCCTGGGGCAGATCTGGAGCTCATTGGAGATCTGGTGACATGAGCACCAATGGTCTGGTGACATAGATCAGTGGGTAGTGCCAGGTGTCTGTTTCCAGGATCCAGGAGAGGGATGGCAGACTTCAGTGATCCTGTGTGTCCAGTAACATCCAGTAACCTCTCAAGGGCTGCCTTTCTGATACTATGTTTTATGCTCACCTCTCCATTTTCTTCTGGTTTAATTAGTCAGTCCCCTAAGTGGTAAGTGTTTGTGTGAAGTCACTGTCTAGGCTGGAGAGATGGTGCAGCCCGATAGAGTACTTGCTGCTCTTGCAGAGGATGGGAATTTGGTTTCCAGAACCCATGTCTGGCAGCTCACAACCACCTGTAATTTCTAGCTCTAGAGGATCCTAAGCCCTCCACTGCCCACTGCCATCCCACCCACACACAGCATATACTCACATACACATGCACACAAATACACAGAAATAAAATAGGGCTGGAGAGATGGCTCAGTGGTTAAGAGCACCGACTGCTCTTCCAGAGGTCCTGAGTTCAATTCCCAGCAACCACGTGGTGGCTCACAACCATCTGTAATGAGATCTGGTGCCCTCTTCTGGCCTGCAGGAACACATGCAGGCAGAATGCTGTATACATAATAAATTAATAAATCTTAAAAAAAAAAAAAGAACTTTATGAGTTCAAGGCCAGCCTGGGCTACAGAGCAAGATCCAGGAAAGGCACAAAGCTACACAGAGAAACCTTGTCTCATAAAACCAAACAGGCCATAAATGTGATTAGTTTTTCATGGAAAAAATTACACACAATATGGGAAGTCTTTTGGAATTTGAACACACATTGAATAAACTACTGTACATAATGGAGGTTCTTAAGGATCAGAAATAATTTTTTTAATAAAATATAATTGCATAACTTCACACCAATCCCTCCCTTTTGTTCCCTTCTCCATCAGTTTCAAATTTGTAGTCTCTTATTTTTATTTTATTTATTTATTTATTTATTTATTTATTTATTTTTTTGGTTTTTTGAGACAGGGTTTCTCTGTGTAGCTTTGCGCCTTTCCTGGGACTCACTTGGTAGTCCAGGCTGGCCTCGAACTCACAGAGATCCGCCTGGCTCTGCCTCCCGAGTGCTGGGATTAAAGGCGTGCGCCACCACCGCCCGGCGTCTCTTATTTTTAATTGTTAATGTTTTATATGTATGCAAATAAATATGTAAATCCACTCTTGAGTTCATTTAATGTATGTATGTATACTTTTAGAGCTTTGTATTGGATAATCATTTAGAGTACTCACCTCTAGGACAGACAGATTGTCCCTCTCAGCAGTTCTTCAAATATATTTGATTGGTTTGTAGCTGTGAAGTTGTGTTCCAATCGTTCCTTCAGCAGCACCCCAGAGGCTGGCGTGTTCTGTTTTTGTTGTCATTCACCTGTTTCCCTTTAATTTACCTTTTATTTAGTTTTATTTATGTGTGTACGTATGTGCACATGCATGTGTGTGTCTACAGAGGCCAGAAGAGGGCATCAGGTCTTCTGGAGCTGGAGTTACAGGCACCTGAGAGCCACCAGACATGGGTGTTGGAAACGCAACTTTACCACAGGATGTGGTGGTGCATGCCTTTAGTTCCAGCACTCGGGAGGCAGAGATGGCCACAAGCTTCAGGGGCCCCAGTTCCTGGACCAGGTCTGTGACCAAACCGTGATCGAGGACTGGGTGTTCCATGTCCCTCACGTGGGCATGTTTCTGAGCGTGGTCATCCATCGGGGCCTTCGCCTCCTGAGCTCAGCCCTTGACCTTTCCACGCTGGTCCCCGAGTGCCACGTGGACCCAGGGCAGCCGTTTGAGAGCATTCTGGACGTGCTGTCTGTCATCTACCTCAACTCGCACCTGCCGGCCGGCCAAGCAGCGGCACCGCTGGCACCTGCTCTTCTCCACACAGCTCCACGGACAGAGCTTCTCTCAGCTGTGAGGCCACATCACACACCGGGGGGCCCTGCCTGCTTGTCCTCGAGGACAGGGACGGCCATGTCTTCGGTGGCTCTGCCTCCTGTTCTTGGGAGGTCAAGCCTCAGTTTCAAGGGGACAAAAGATGCTTCCTGTTCTCCATCACCCCCAGCATGGCCACGTACATGCCCACGGGTTACAATGACCACTTCATGTACTTGAATCACGGACAGCAGACCATGCCCAATGGACTGGGCGTGGGTGGGCAGCACCATTACTTTGGGCTTTGGGTGGCCGCCGACTTTGGGAAAGGACACAGCAAAGCCAAGCCCACATGCACCACCTACAACAGCCCACAGCTGTCTGCCCAGGAGGACTTCCAGGTTGATAAGATGGAGGTGTGGGGGCTCGGCGATCTCTTAGAGACACAGCTGGTCAAGAACAAGAAGAGCATCCTTGACTCGAATCTCGAGGCCCAATCCCTGTTGGAGATCAGTGGGCGGGCTCGCCACAGTGAGGGATTGCAGGAAGTCCCTGATGATGACTGAGGCTCCTGAACCGTGGGCTTCCTGGAGCAAGGTCGGGGACTCCCCGAGAGATGCAGTGCACACAGCGTCCAGATTCCTCACTGCCGGGTAGGCAGAGCCCCTCAGACCCTCTGCCCTGACTCTGGCTTAGCTTTAACACAGCCCACATTGCCACATCCAGGCCGTCATGGCTGTACTTAATCAGACCACAGCCACACCAAGAAAAATCCCTCTGAAGCCATAATAGGTGGGTGTCGCCTCCCAGGATCCCTGAGCATAGGTTAGAACTTCGGCCTTATACTTTGTTTTATGTCAGTGGAATCCAAAGACAGAGGCTTGAAACCTGCTGGAACGGTTGATTGTCAGTGGTGTGTATTCTTGACTCTGGGTCCCAGTGAGTACCCTGATGGCCCATCGTGAGTGGAAAGACAGGTGCTCAGATGGATCTGAAGGTCATGTTTCTGGGGGCAGGACTCTTAGAACAGGTGTGTGATGGGGTTCCCATCTAGCTTTTTCAACACTTTTTAAATGATTCTGATGAGCAAATGGGAAAACTTGACCTACCTGCCCAGGGACCAAGCCATTACTGTGCTGCTAACTCAGATATGAGGGCGTTTGGAGAGAGCAAAAGTCTGGGTGCTTGATTAGTGGATGCATAAGACCCATCCCTGAAATCAGTGGTGGGTGATGTCCAGTCTTGACTGGGAGGGGCAGCCTCTAGGTCTCCTCTGAGGTCACAGCTCAGGGCTTCTCAGGTTGATAACTAATAGAACAGTGTAGACTGACTTTAGAAAGACTCCAGTGATCCCGAGAGACTGAAGAGTACTCAGGTGGGCAGGGTGCCCATCACACTGAGTCATTGCCACCCAGTGTCACCCACTCAGAGGAGCCCCGGGCCCTTCTCTGAGACCTCTACCTCTTCTGTTTGCCTTTTTGCTATAAACTTCAACCTTTACAGATCTAATAAAGATTCTACCTTTGATTGTGTGTGTGTGTGTATATATATATATATATATATATATATATGTATATATTTGATTGATTGATTGATGTTATAACCTGACCGCTGTTTCCCCTCCTTCCTCTCCTCCCAGTCCCTCCGCCATTGCCCCTCTGGCCCCGCCCCACGGCACTCCATCCACTCCTCCTCCATTTCTATTCAGAGGAGGGCAGGCCTCCCATAGATATCAACCACATGGCATATCAAGATTAAGGCTGGATGAGACAACCCAGTGTGAGGATATGGAGTAAAAGCTACCAAAGAGTCAGACACAGCCCCTGTTCCCATTGTTGTGAGTCCCACAAGAGGACCAAGCTACACAACTGTTACACATATGCAGAGGGATTAGGTCAGTCCCATGCAGGCTCCCTGGTTGTCGGTTCAATCTCTGTGAGCCCCTGTGAGCCCAGGTTAGTTGATTCTGTGAGTTTTCTTGCAATGTCTGTGGTGTCTTCAGCAATAGGGAATTAACTTCACCTTCCCTGGGGAAACAAGGACAATAGCAATAGTCTATGCTGTTCTGGAGGTTTCTTGACTCTTCCTTAGGAGGTTGAGAAGAGGTTTCTCATGGTTGGTACTGCGGTTTGCTTAGGTATCTATGGCTCTTGGGTGGCACGTCATCATCCCCAGTGGTATAATTTCATCTCATCTATATCCATATGTATATACATATACTTGGATGTGTTACATATAATTTCACATAGTTATAAAATAATATGATCTCTTATATATTTATTCAAGCATTCTTAGTGTTGTTCATTGTTGTGCCCATGTCCCAAGACCCCCGAGCAAGACTACCATAAAGCCGATACCTGATGCAAAACACACAGGGGTTTATTGATAACAAGTAAGCCCAGGCTTGGTGGATGTCTAACACTCCAGCACAGTGGGTAGAGGAGGGTGGCTCTGAGCTCTCAGGGTGAGGGGTTTTTAAAGGGAAAAACAGCAAGCAGGGTGGTACAAGCCTTTGCATCAAATGATTGGATGAGGGTATGTAACCTTTGAATTTACTGGTTTGGAGTTACATGCTGCAGGCCGCAAGTATGTATCATAAGAACTCAGCTGGTTATGGCAAAGTCACTACCTGGAGGGATGAAGGATTTCCTCCAGAGAAAGCCAAATTCCAAGGAGCTTCTGGTGTTATTTGGCTTGTTATATATCAGCTGTCTTCTGTTATGAAAATCATGTGTGCCTTCATAGTTTTCCCAATTGACTTTTCCCCAAGAAGGGCTAACAGTGTGGACTGATCACTCTCTGGACATACACATTCCAGGTATTTGGAGAACAGCCTTAGGAAAGGTTTTCTCTGGAATCAGATATCTCCCTTGGCCACTTTCAAGGACTAGCAGTAATAACAGTCCACATGAAGGTCTCCTGATTTAAGGTAAATTCCACAAGGAGACACCACCTAGGTCAGGTGGACTTAAGTAATAGCTTTACACAATTTAGCTTGGACCCTCCTTTCTTACAGCCTTACTAACTTTATAGACCTCTAACTCCTTACCTAACCACTTCTAGGAATATTTAGATAACTTTTTGCGCTGACAGCTATGCACAGCCAGAACCCCAGTTCAAGCCTCCCTGTAATTATCATCATTGGCAGCAACCCAGCCAGGTCCATCCCCAGATGGAGGAAAGTACTTTATCACAGATACCTCTGTACTCTAAGAACAGACTTAAACATCCAGGCTGCCTGTTTGAGAAGGCCTGGCAGATGTGCCAATTAAGCTTTACTTCCTCCTTTCTCAAACCTTACCTCTGTTCCAGATCTCCCTTTAACTATCACCAGAGGCATCTAGCTGTACACAGGCTGCCTAGCAACTGAGCACACTTACCCCCACCTTGCAGAAAAAACGGCAGATAGCTTGGACAGATAGGAGCCATAGGAAAAAAGAAGGCAGTTTTACTTTCTCCCATTGACCTAGCAACTTATAGATTCTTAACATTTTCTACCAATCACATTTAAGACTATAGTTGAGCACATAAGAGCCCTCTTCTTAGATATTACCTGAATTTAGCCTTTAGTTAATTCATTTCCTCATTGGTCACTTCCCTTTGGGGTTGCAAATGATAATTAATGGTTATTGCCTTCCTATGTGATTCTTATCACCCCTCCGTTTGACCCTGGAAGCCTGGCTTTGCACTGCTAAGGGAATACTGCTTGTAAGTGTATATATACCAGGACTCCCAGGGCATGTGGAGGACAGAGAAGAGGAAAGAGAGTGGAAGAACTAGATGGGTAAGAACTTGAGAGGAACAAACTGAGATGGGGAAGAACTAGATTGAAGGGCAAGAAGAGAGGACTAGAGGATGAGATGGAAGATGAGGAAGAGCCAGATGGGGAAGTACTAGCTGGGTAAGAATAAGATAAAAAGGACCTAGATGAGGCAGAATTAAGATGAGACAATTAAGATAGAACTTAGAGGGAGTAATAGATAGGGAAATCAGGCAAGAAAGGAGCCAGTCACGAGAGCAGAACTGAAGCTGTGTAAGTAGGATGTTATGCCAGAGGAATTAAAGCAAGTGGACTATAGAGCTTGGTGTGCTGAGATTCTATTTCCTGAAAATAGTCCTCACCGTTAGTAGTTCTCTCTCCTGAGCCCCCGGGATGTATAATATTAAGGATGGTCCTGCTAATATTATACAAGACCTGGCGCCCTTGGATACCCAGTCTCAGGAAGAGTAATCTACCAAGCACACTCAAAAAGCAGTGGTGTGCTTGGCGGAGGCTGTCCAGAGATGAGGCAGTCTTTCCTGGGAGTTGTAAAGGTGACACCTGAAGTGCTGGCTACCAATGGACCTCCGGACCTCACCAAAGGTGCTGCAGACTGGGAGGAACCCCAGGCCTCTTTGTGGTGAGTAGTTGAATATCTCCCTTCCCTATTAAGAATCCTTCTTGCACCATGAGTCAGAAGGAGTCTAAAGAGAATCAGCTTTTGATAGAAGTTACAGGACACAGGCTTAAGATGAAAGGCATTTCAGTCAGCTCCAGTCTGTTTACAGGCTTAGATAAGGAAGCAACAGACTATCTGAATTCCATAAAGCCTCCTAAAAAATGTAAGGAAAGATTTAGGAGACCCCTAAAAGCTGCCAACCTTATGAGATTGATTTACCGTCAGACTATGATAAGTGGCAGAGATTCTAACCCCTCCCTTTTAGGGAGAAACCCGCCCGTTACTTCATTCAGGGTCTTACAAGGAGGTAACACAATATTCACACTACCAGACCTCCTGAGAGCATAAACCAGAGCTAATGAAGTTCACTATGTTCTCCAGAGTAGCAGCAGCGTCCTGCTACAAACAGGGTTTTTGTGTGTGTGTGCTAAAACTAAATGGATCGATCTAAGGGCTAACTTGAGCCTAAACTTCTAAATTGCTAACTAGGAGCTCACTCCAGCAGCCATCATTTAAATAACAATGCAAGCGCCACAGCCAGAGCCGGTTTAGAAACTAATGACAACTCCCAGCTCTCCTTTTCTCTCTCTTTCCTCTTTTTGGGTTGACTCTTAAGTTCTTGGTAATTTACAAAAATATTGGTCAAGTACAAGAACTTCAATTAACCCATTTCAAAAAAACAGGTCCTGGTTAGGGGTCACCCTACGACGACTTGTATGGATTCATCAGACCCCCGAAGAAGTTTGGGGGTTGGAATCCTAAACATCTGCCTTCTTCTTCTCTCTAAACCTAGCCATCTACTATCTGCATCTCAGCTCACTTCAGCCTGTATCTCCACCCCTCCTCTTTCTCCCCTTGCCATTCCGGGTGACTGTCTGGCTAGATATGGTCTGGACAAACCGGCTGCAGCTTAAAAAAAAAATCCTCCTCTGTTTTAGTTTTTTACTGTGCTTATCTCATTTCATGATACACCTTAAAGGAGTTATTAAATTGTTTCTCTCCTCATGTACTATATTTTTAAATAAGAGTCCCTGTTTCTATATTAAAATAACTTCAGTACAAACTTAATATTTTTAAGGTTAAACCTGACGGGTATAAAGCCTAAGTTCTAAGCTTATGAGGACAACTAACCTATAAATTGTTAAGAATAAGTTTACTTTAATTAAAGATAATTAAGAAATAAAACTTGTTGATTGATTGGCCAACCTAAACTGTTAACTGTTAAGGATAAGTTGTACTTAAGCTATAGCTATTAGAGATAATTATGTATGCAAATTAAAGCTTGATCATTTTATGATCAAATTCTCTAATGTATACAAAATTATATTTTTATGCATGCTAAGCATGCTAAATTTCATATAACCAGTTCATTACTTAGCCCCCTAGCATTTAAAAAGTAAGCTTTGGACAAAACTGTCATACCCCTTATTGCTAGGGTTTTGTCCAAACTATGCTTTGAGATCATTTAGATTATATCCCCATTTACCAGGTTTAAAGATAATTTGCCTTACTATCCAATTTCAAGTAAAAAATAGTTCACCTAAAAACAGATTTCAAAGTAATCTTTGACTGTTCCTTTGTTTAAAGGAATTCACCACATTGGCTGCTTTCAGTAATCAATCACCTGTATCTCCTGATGAATTAAATACGAAAATGTTTTTAGATGTAAAGTTTTTATAAGGATATGAAGAATTAGATATAAAGAATGTTTAAGAATGTTAAGAAATAATTTATTGGGCTGGAGAGATGGCTCAGTGGTTAAGAGCACCAACTGCTCTTCCAGAGGTCCTGAGTTCAATTCCCAGCAACCACATGGTGGCTCACAACCACTTGTAATGAGATCTGGTGCCCTCTTCCGACCTGCAGGGACACATGCAGGCAGAACATTGTATACATAATAAATAAATAAATCTTTAGAAAAAAAAGAAATTTATTATATATGTAGTGCAAGTCATTGGGATAGAGAAATATAAGATATGAACATCTAGATATGTTATAAATGATACATGGATCTCTGTAAATAACCTAGAGATACTGAGGATGTATGCCTAAGTTAGATCTATGGATAAAATTTTTACTGAGGTCTGAGATAGATATATAGGCTTTAAGAATGAACTTATGTACGCCTTAATACAAGAGTCTATGGGCCTCCCCAGAAGGGACATTGGGGCTAATTATAGGCCATAGCTCCTCTGCTGTACAAGGTATAAAAACTGTCCCAGGAAAGGTTGAGCCTGACTTTACTGAAGAGATTAAGATCATTGTACACCCCCCTACAAAAACAGTTCAGATTCATACAGGGCAACACCTATGGGGGCTGCCAGTTTGGATTCTAGGGATATGGCTTTCTGGTTTCAGAAATTAAGTATTCCAGACCAACTGAACACTTAAAATACAGGGAAAGAAAATAATTGGTTTGCTAGACATAAGCATGGATGTTTCTTATATTTCAGGAAAAGATTGGCCAAGTATAAACTTATGGCATATTCTAAATATTGGGCATATAAAGCCCCCCACCAGCCCTTGAGTCACCCCAACATTTGTTGTTTAATGAAAATCAGGCTTATAGACTGTTACAAGTACCTAAGAAATTAAATAAGCCGGCGGTGGTGGCGTACGCCTTTAATCCCAGAACTCCCAAGGCAGAGCCAGGCGGATCTCTGTGAGTTCAAGGCCAGCCTGGTCTACAAAGTGAATTCCAGGAAAGGCGCAAAGCTACACAGGGAAACCCTGTCTCGAAGGAAAAAGAAAAAAAAAAAGAAATTAAATAAAATTTATTAAAGCCAAGGGGAATCTCACAGCCTGGCTTCCCATCTCCCACGGCCATCCCCAGAAACCAAAAAATAATCATCATAGATTTACAAGATTGCTTCTTTACCATAACTCCTCAACCTAAAGATTGTCAGCATTTCGATTTTAACTTGGCTACTCACCCTGCCATGATGGAGACCAAAGCCAACATACAGAGCAGGAAATGCAAGTTCTGTTTATCCAGGACTCATTTTTTGAGCAGAGTTCCTCATTATATATACAGATTAACTATCAGAACTGTCAATTATAGCTTCCTCGCAGTCCCCAACCTAATAATATATATATATATATGTATATATGTATATACATGTATCTTGCAATACATTGATATAACTATAATATATCTGTGTAATAAAACTATGAAACTTAGGGGTCTATAGATTGGCAGATAGCTCTACAGGATATACTGGCACCTTTTCTTATGTCTGTCCAACAATTATAAATTCTCTCCCTATGGAAGCTTACCCATGAGGCTTACATCCTTATGATTTATAGTTATAAAATAAGAAGTAATACACCATTTATTTCACTGCTTTTCAATTTTAGGAATGCCTAGAGCTCATATATAGACAACGGCCTTACAAATACTTCAAGAGCTCCTAAGAATCGGTGGTTGATTTTTCATGTCTCCCGCTACAGGCATTCCTTATCCCCTCAGACCAAGCCTCAAAGCTACAACTAAGCCTCTGTGATCTTCTCACTAGTACTTAAAAAGGTCTTGATATTTTCATAATGTCAGGAAGAGGATACATGTCTTTATAGGACATTGACCCGCCTTTATGAATCCTGAATTGCCTGGTCACACCATATACTAGGCCACTGCAGGACAAAGGCGCTCTAAAGCTGCCAGACTGAATACAGGCTGTTATTTACCTCTAGATTCTTAAATATTGAGCGTTGAATATGAATAATTTGATACAATTCCAGATCCTTTTGATGAACTGTTCATCAATGATATAAAACTTATAGAAATATGATTAGAAATAATAATTCTCTTCTAAATGTATTTTATTAATTATTGTCAAAAGATAAATGAGACTTGAGAGATATATAAATGACACATTTCAGATTTCCTTCTCTGGCTATCCTGAAGCTTTTTTGAGACTCCAAGGACTCAATTTTGCTCTGACAAAATTTACCACTGTTATATTGCTAACATGTCTAAGATTTTGTCTATTAAGAAGGTTCTTACAAGCTTCAGGAGATCAAAATTTGCCAATGCCCACAAGCCAAGAAAGACCGGGAGGAATGCAACCTGAATACAGTTTTATCTCCCACTTACAAAATTTCTGTTTCTTCTCTGGGTGGGGGAGGAGCCTTCCCTCTCCCTAGCCTGATATCGCCTTCTCTCATCTACTAACCATGCATTTAATATTCCACAGGTACACCTAAGAGAAAAGTTTCCTCTTTAAAACTTCTCATCTTTAAAACTCTTCGGCTGCATGTTCTACCATTAATACATATATTTGTTTCCAGCAGAAATTCTAACCATTTAAAGAATTACAGGTTTTCATCCTCTAGACAATGGTCATGCTGTCTAGCTGCAGGTCTACATCCCACCCTCCAGCCCACATGGATGTGCTGTCCGGCTCAGCCCTGCATCACACCCTCCAGCCTACAAGAGAAGAAAGTCTGCTGCATGTGTCTCACAGAACCTGAAACAGCCTGCGCTTCCTGGGTTTCCAGTGCATTCCAGGCCTCAACCCCCCCCCCCAACTTCACCCCCATATCAGCAGGAAGTAACCATGAGAGATATCTACGGCCCCCTTTGTCACGTACCCCTTTTTCTGAACTGAACTCTCCAGCCCAGGGGCTAGACTGCCCTTAAAAAAATGCTCTATTATTAATTTTATAAGTTCTGCCCATGATCCTGAAATGTATGTACTATCAGATATTCTCCTTATGTACTTATGACAATTGTTCTGTATGTAAGTCTTGCTATGTATACCCTGACACAGGTTATTACTGTTTTCTCATAGCTAATAGTTTAATATTGCATTGATTACAAATTTAAATTAGGTAAGCTTCAGCTGCAGCCTAGGTCCCACAGGTGCTCATGACTTACTCAGGTAACTCTTTAACTATGCCTCCTTAAAATACAGGTTAACCAAATTAATATCGCTAACTAAAGATTAATAGATACAGCTAATGTTCCAAACTAACCATTTCTTTTTGATAAGTCACAATCATAGTATTCACTTTTTGGCCATATTATGCCATACCAGCTAATGGTAGATTTTTGTTACTGATCTGTTCCCTTTTTTAAGACAGAAATATTCTAACTATATACAGCTATATCTATTAGATGGTTAAACTAATCCTCAGCCTGCCATCTATATAGACTATCGATTATAAATATATATTATAGGTACAATATTGATTAAATATCAATATTAATTAATCATTAATTATCATTTTCAGTCATCTCCAAATTTAAGTTTATCTACATATTCACTGTCCTAGAGAAAATGAAAACTTTTTTTTTTAACTAAACAAAAAAATGGGAACTGCTGCCGGGCACAGGAAGATATAAGAACTTAGCTGGTTATGGCAAAGTCACTACCTGAAGGGATGAAGGATTTCCTCCAGAGGAAGCCAAATTCCAAGGAGCTTCTGGTGTTATTTGGCTTGTTATATATCAGTTGTCTTCTGTTATGAAAATCATGTGTGCCTTCATAGTTTTCCCAATTGACTTTCCCCTAAGAAGGGCTAATAGTATGGACTGATCACTCTCTGGACATACACATTCCAGGTATTTGGAGAACAGCCTCAGGAAAGGCTTTCTGTAGAATCAGATATCTCCCTTGGCCACTTTCAAGGACTAGCAGTAATAACAGTCCACATGAAGGTCTCCTGATTTAAGGCAAATTCCACAAGGAGACACCACCTAGGTCAGGTGGACTTAAGTAATAGCTTTACACAGTTTAGCTTGGACCCACCTCTTTTTTTTTTTTTTTTTTTTTTTGGTTTTTTCAGACAGGGTTTCTCTGTGTAGCTTTGCGCCTTTCCTGGAACTCACTCTGTAGCCCAGGCTGGCCTCGAACTCACAGAGATCCACCTGGCTCTGCCTCCCTAGTGCTGGGATTAAAGGCATGCACCACCACCACCCGGCTCTCCTTTCTTACAGCCTTACTAACTTTATAGACCTCTAACTCCTCACCTAACCACTTCTAGGAATATTTAGATAACTTTCTGTGCTGACAGCTATGCTCATCCAGAACCCCAGTTTAAGCCTCCTTGTAATTATAATCATTGGCAGCATCTGGCGAGGTCCATCCCCAGATGGAGGAAAGTACTTTATCACAGATACCTCTGTACTCTAAGAACAGACTTAAGCATCCAGGCGACCTGTTTGAGAAGGCCTGGTGGATGTGCCAATTAAGCTTTACTTCCTTCTTTCCCAAAACTTACTCTGGGGCGTTTACCCAACCCCACTACTCCTCAGAGTTTTCTTGAGTTTGAGCAGCAGGAAATATTAGATAGAAGGATTTATTGCGGAGACTATTGTGGAGATAAACAGAAAATAAAGGATAGCCTCGAGAGAGCCTGGAACCTTTTCCAACGCCCCGACTGTCTCTGTCCCAGGGTATTTATAGAGACACCAAGGGGTGGAGCAAAAAACCTCCCCCCCCACCCCCAGCACAGCCAAGTGCAGACCATCTCAGACACCTGCACTCAGGCCCGTGGTCCTAATTATCCTCTATGTGGACCTGCTGGGTAAAGCCAGGAGGAACCTGAAAACGGGCTCCCACACCTTACCTCTAGTTCCAGATCTCCCTTTAACTATCACCAGAGGCATCTAGCTGTACACAGGTTGCCTAGCAACTGAGCACACTTTCCCCTACCCTGCAGAAAAACGGCAGATAGCTTGGACAGATAGGAACCATAGGAAAAAAGAAGGCAGTTTTATTTTCTCCCATTGACCTAGCAACTTATAGATTCTTAACATTTTCTACCAATCACATTTAAGACTATAGTTGAGCACATAAGAGCCCTCTTCTTAGATATTACCTGAATTTAGCCTTTAGTTAATTCATTTCCTCATTGGTCACTTCCCTTTGGGGTTGCAAATGATAATTAATGGTTATTGCCTTCCTATGTGATTCTTATCACCCCTCCGTTTGACCCTGGAAGCCTGGCTTTGCACTGCTAAGGGAATACTGCTTGTAAGTGTATATATACCAGGACTCCCAGGGCATGTGGAGGACGGAGAAGAGGAAAGAGAATGGAAGAACTAGATGGGTAAGAACTTGAGAGGAACAAACTGAGATGGGGAAGAACTAGATTGAAGGGCTAGAAGAGAGGACTAGAGGAACGAGATGGAAGATGAGGAAGAGCCAGATGGGGAAGTACTAGCTGGGTAAGAACAAGGTGAAAAGGACCTAGTTGAGGCAGAATTAAGATGAGAGAATTAAGATAGAACTTAGAGGGAGTAATAGATAGGGAAATCAGGCAAGAAAGGAGCTAGGCACGAGAACAGAACCGAAGCTGTGTAAGTAGGATGTTATGCCAGAGGAATTAAAGCAAGTGGACTATAGAGCTCGGTGTGATGAGATTCTATTTCCTGAAAATAGTCCTCACCGTTAGTAGTTCTCTCTCCTGAGCCCCCGGGATGTATAATATTAAGGATGGTCCCGTTAATATTACACAAGAGTTACAGTTATCTATTTTGGGCAGGCCTGGACAAGTCCCAGGCTTTGTCCTTGAGCTGCCATGGAGGCTGGCTGGCCTTGCACATTCACATTGACCCATACACATAGTCCTAAGTTGGTGAGGGGTCCCCAACAATAAACAACTGGCTGAACCTTCAGTGGTCAGAGTATGTGCAGAAAGGGAGCTACTGTAAGGACTATGTCTTTTGTTCATGGCCCTCCCAGAAACTGCTTGCTCAAGTCTCAGGACACTGAAATTGAGCCCGATCTGTGAGAGAAAACAGAGCAGCCTTTTGTGGCATCTGCTTGGTGCTTTCACATTATTTTTTTCTGTATAGTATGGAGTAGCAGAGCGGGCACAGCCTGATCTCCACAATGTCCAAGCTAAGAGAGCTATAAGGAAGCAGGTATGGTGTCACATACCTAGAATTCCAGCTCTTGAGGGCTGGAGGCAAGAACATCAAGATTTGATGATTATCATCTACTAGCAAGTTTAAGTCCAGCTTGGACTATGTAGTGAATTCCAGGCCAAACTGGAACATAGAGTGGGACCCTGTCCTAAACAAAAACGTCAAAAATAAAGATTTGTGCCAAGGAAATAAGATCATTTGGGCTGGACCTAGTGCACAGGGTCCTAATTCCAGCCACTCTGGATGCCTAAGCAGGGGTCTCCAGTCCAACCTGCCTGGTTAATTTAGTGACCTGCGATTTCAAACTGAAAAGCAAAGACAGGGCCTGGACATAGATCACCGTTAAACCACACTCTTAGCACGTTGCTGGTGAGCTTTTAGAGTCATATGCAAAGAGGGAACCTTAGCAGGGGGTGATGGCTCACAGCTTTAATCCCAGCACTCGGGAGGCAGAGGCAGGAGGATCTCTGTGAGTTCAAGGGCAGCCTGGTCTACAGAGTGAGTTCCAGAACAGACAGGGCTGTTACACAGAGAAACCCTGTCTTCAAAAAACAAACAAACAAGCTAAGAGGGAACCTGGATTAAGAAACTCTTTTCTTGAGCTTAGTGTGGTAGCCCATACCTTTAATCCCAGTACTGAGGCAGAGGCATGCTTATCTCTGAGCTCAAGGCCAGGCTGGTGGACAGAGCTAGTTCCAGGACAGCCTGGGCTACATAGGGAAACCCCATCTTTTTTTAAATTTCTTTCTTTCTTTCTTTCTTTCTTTCTTTCTTTCTTTCTATTTATTTATTTATTTACTTACTCACTTACTTAGGTTGATACAGTACAAATTCTTATCATAATAGTGAAATGTTTCACCGAGGGTTGCCCAATGATTGAGTAAAACCAAAACTTATTATAAGCCATAGTCATCCTAGGGTCCCCCCTGCTATGTAGCCTCCCTGGTTCTGTGGGTTACAGTCTGATTGTTCTTTGCTTTATATCTAGTATCCACTTATGAGTGAGTATATACCATGTTTGTCCTTCTGGGTTTGGGGAAACCCATCTTGACCAACCACCACCACCACCACCACCAAAGGAGCAAACAGAAGATTAGGAGGAAGAGGAAAGAAAAAGAGAGTAAGAAAAAAGTCTCCTGTAGTCAAGTCTATGGGGCATTTTCTTGATTAATGGTTGATGTGGAAGGCCTCAGACTATTGTTGGCCTGAGGGGCCACCTGAGCAGATAATCCTGGGTTAGAGAAGAAAGCAAGCCGGAAAGGAGCAGTCCTCTACCCATGGGTTCTTCCTCAGTTCCTGTCTGAGCTCCTCACCTGACTTCTCTTCATGAAGGACTGTTAGGTGTAAGGTGAATTAGACTCTTCCCTCCCCAAGTAGGGTTTGGTACATTTTAAACACAGTAACAGAGAAACTTGCTCAAAACAGCACTTGGCATTGCTTAGTTTCAATTTTCAACACCACCACAAACACATCCATACTTGGAAGGAAGGCTGAGGTTCTGCAGTAGGGTGTGTATTTGTGCACTTGTTTTTACGTTGTTGGGGATCAAACCCACATATTGTGCATTGTAGGCGAATGTTCTACCACTGAGCTATCTATCTCCTGAGTCAAGACTCTGTGTCCTTATCTTGACCACATGACCAAACCAGGACAACATAAAACATTTGGCACTTGATAGGAAAGGATTGAAATATTTGTGTTTGGACAACATTTAGAAATTCCAGATGTGGGTGTGGTGGAGCATGCCTTTAATCCCAGTACTTGAGAGGCAAGGGCAGGTGGATCCTCTGTGATCTCAAGGACAACCTGGTCTACATCTTGAGTTCCAGGACAACCAGGGCTATGTAAGGTCATGTACTCACCCCAGAAACTCAGGAAGGATTGAGAGTGAACTCCGTCTGAACTATATAGTGAAACTGTATCTGGAATATGATAACTATTTTTTTTTGGTTTTGGTTTCTCTGTGCTGCACTGGCTGTCCTGGACCTCACTCTGTAAGCCAGGCTGCTATTGAACTCCCAGATTCTCCTGTCACTGCCTCCTGAGTGCTGGGATTAAAGGCGTGTGCCACCACAGCTGGGCTACCTTAGCTATTCTTGGTTGTCAACACTTGATCTTGAATTCACTAAAACTCAGATAGCTGGGTACACGTGTGAGTGATTTTTATTAATTAAGTCATCTGAAGTGGGAAGAGGTGGAGACACATACAACCATATCTCTTCAGATTGTGCATAATTTCTAAATAAAAACAATAACCAGGTCATAATTACACCTGACATGATATAACTGTCCCTCATGCAGTGCAAATGCATTATAAATAAAAGACAACCAAGAATGAGTTATAAATAAAAGAGTAAAATGACCAACCCAGCAGCTATGGTTATGGAGGAAGTGTATCACAGTGGAGGCAGGCCTTGAGGTCTCTTTTGATCAAGCTTTGCTCAGTGTCACCCTTAAACTGTTTGCTGTTGCCTGTGAGATGGAAGACTCTCAGCTACGTCTTGAACACCATGTCTGCCTGCATGCCACCGTGTCACCTGCCATGATGATAATGGGCTGAACCTCTGAAACTGTAAGCAAACCACCACAATTAAACGTTTTCATTTATATGAGTTTCTGCCCGGGTCATGGTGTCTCTTCACAGCAATAGAGACCCTGACTAAGACACTTATTGTGTCCACATAGGAACAGCATTCAAAGTTCAAGGTCATCCACAGCTACTGAGACTCTTCAAGTCAACCATGGGATTGTAAGACCTGGTTTTCAACAACAACCATAAAAAGGGTCCCAATACATTTGAAATGACAGCTTCAAACTGGGCTTGGGGGCTCACGCCTGTAATACAGGACTTGAGGAGGATCCCTCTGGGAATAAAGCCAGCCTGGTGTGGGAAGTGGAACTCTGTAGATGGATGGATAGATAGATAGATAGATAGATAGATAGATAGATAGATAGATGGATAGATAGATACATGGATAGAAATAGGTATGTACATACATACATACATACATACATACATACACAGATAGATCAATAGATAGATTTGAGCAAACAAAAACAAAACAATGTTTTGGTTCCAAATATTAGGCTGTAACTACCTCCCGGGGTTGGAACACTTGCCCAGCAAGTACAAGACCTTGCATTCATTTTGTTGAGTGAGCTTCTTCCTGGGAGACATGAGTAGAATTCCTCCCACCCCAGATAGATACCAATGAAACATCAAAGCTATGATTCCCACCAAGGCTGACTACTGAACCCCTGAGTGTATCGGGCTTGGGCTTGTGTATGGTCAAGTCAGCAGAAAGTCTCAACTCAGCATGATAACTTTGTGTCTTACTTAAATTTATACTGATGTGATAAAGGCCATGACCAAGAGGACTTGAAGAGAAAAGGGTTTATTTCACCTCCCAGCTTTTATGTCCATCATGAAAGATGTGAAGGTTGGAATTTGAGATAGGGACCTGGAGGCAGATATTGATATAAAAGCTTTTCAGGAATGTTAATTACTGCCTTGGTCCTCAGGGCTTACTGGGCTTGCTTTCTGATAGCATCCAGGACCACCACCCCATGGATAGCCCCACCCAGGATGTCTGGGCCTTCTCATATCAATGACCAATGAAGGAAACGCACCACAGGCTTGTACACAGGACAACGTGGTAGGACATTTTCTCAATTGGTGTTCCATCTCCTCAGATGAGTCTAGCTTGTGTCAAGTTGACGTAAAGCTAGCCAGCACAAGTGAGCCCTGTCAACTTGACACAAAAACACATTAACTGTTAAACCATAACCTTTCCTCTCTAGAGTATCCCCAATATATCATATCAATATTACTTAATAGCATCGCAATATAAAACATTGCAACGTTTAAAAGTCCCTAAGTCTTTACAATTCAAACAATTTAAGAGTTCAGCGTTACTTATTAATTTTCATTTTATTTATTTATTTATTTATTTATTTTATTTTTTTTTTCGAGACAGGGTTTCTCTGTGTAGCTTTACGCCTTTCCTGGAACTCACTTGGTAGCCCAGTCTGGCCTCGAACTCAGAGAGATCCGCCTGGCTCTGCCTCCCAAGTGCTGGGATTAAAGGTGTGCACCACCACCGCCTGGCAACTTTCATTTTATTTTATTTTATTTTATTTTATTTTATTTTTTTTTTTTGGTTTTTCGAGACAGGGTTTCTCTGTGTAGCTTTGCGCCTTTCCTGGAACTCACTTGGTAGTCCAGGCTGGCCTCGAACTCACAGAGATCCGCCTGGCTCTGCCTCCCGAGTGCTGGGATTAAAGGCGTGCGCCACCACCGCCCGGCTTCATTTTATTTTTTACAGCTATCACTGAGCAGGAATAAAACTGAGAGACCAGAATGAAGGTGCTGAGGGACTCTGGTTCTGCACCAAGAGGAATTTTCCTGAATATCTGTTTTGTGGCCTCACCTCCAGAGTGGTAGGATAACTTGTATATATTATTATACCCTATTTAATGGGATTCACCAACCTAATTAATAGATAGGTAAGCACTCTATCAAGTGAGGGCCTTCCACATCTTTTTTTGGAGTGAGCTAGGGACACTGGTGTTGCTTTGTAAAATCTCCATAGTGACACACTATCTGAAAATAAACCCCAAAAAACCAAGAACACACACACACAACCAGAAAGAGAGACAGACACACACACACACACACCTACACACACACACACACAGAAAGAGACAGAGACAGAGACAGAGAAAGAGAGAAATACATTTGAAACCTAAAGCTTTAAAGGTGATACAGAATGGGTAAGTTTTCATGCAGATTAGCAAATTAGACCCTGTTCCCTATGACTATATATCCACATGTGCTTTTTTAAAACTTTATTATTTATTTTATGTGTTTTTCACATCATGTATCTTGATCTCATTTATATATTCCTTTGTCGATACATCTCTACTTGGAAGTGTTCATTGCAACGAGTCATTGATCTGGTTTGAGGGCCCTGGTCTTCACTACATGTTCGATGATGGACCCCACAAGGACTCTCCCTGGACATCTCACTGCCACCTTGTGTTATGGAGATGCTGCAGCTTTGGTCTGTGGGTCTGGTCCATTCACGTGCTCTAGCAGTAGATCATAGATGGGGTGGATGCTGGGGCAGGCAAATCATAACCCTGGGTTTGGGCCTGGGCAGCTGTGGGGTTGGTCTGCCAGATGGGAGATGGGGACAGCTCTCCTGTGGTCACAATATCAGGGCTGGCTACCTACACCTGCACTAAGAGTGTTGACTCTATTGTGCTGCCCTGGCAAGGTGCAGGGCCTGCTCTCCCGAGTGTTGAAGCTGGAGATCAGGGATGGCTCTCCCACACTAATGACCACAGGGCCTGTTCTCCCATGTGTCTCAGGCTTTGGTGTGTGTGGGGAGGAGGTGAAACTACCTCTGCTCATGCCACCACAAGGCAGATGGGTGAGGAGGACAGCTGTCTCATGCTCAGGAATTTGGGGATGGCTGACCTGTACCTACTCTCACAGGGCTGGCTCTGTTCCACAAGTGCTTTTTACATGGGAAAACTCCTGATATCCTTTCACTCAATCCACGGTGCAGGAGCTCAAACTCCAGAGCCCAGAGCAAACTAGGCTATTGCTCAACAACTGAGCTCAACCCACACCCCTGTAAACTCCACATATTCTCTTCATCATGTGGTGCTGGGGATTGATGTCAGAGCCACACATGAGTTAGGCAAGTCCCTGCTACTGAGCAACATCTCCATTTTAATCAGCTAGTTCATTTTTTTTTCACTTTCTTTGTGAAATGGGGTTCTCTATTTAAAGACTATTTTTTAAAGTTAGGTGTATATGTATGTTTATTGTATGGATTTGTACATGTAAAAGTAGGGCCCTAGGCAGGCCAGAGGTAATCCAGTAATCCTGTCACCTGAAGCCACCTTTTGAGAGCCACTTGAGAGCCTCCCGAACCAAACTTGGATCTTCTAAAAAAGCAGTGTGCTCTTTTTTTTTTTTTTGACAGGGTTTCTCTGTGTAGCTTTGTGCCTTTCCCGGAATTCACTCTGTAGACCAGGCTGGCCTCGGACTCACAGAGATCTGCCTGAATCTGCCTCCCGAGTGCTGGGATTAAAGGCGTGTGCCACCACCGCCATGCCAAGAAACCGTTTGTTGAGGAATCCTTAAATTTAGATAATCTATGGAATTCAGAGAACAGCAGTACATTTAAGCAAAGAATCCTTGTTCTATGTGGTCAATACATATTCCAATAAAGAATAAAACAGAGCAATAATAAATTATTCTTTTGATATCTTACTATAGAGAAAAGGGGGGATATAATGGATATAGCTAGGAAGAATTAAAATACAATAAAATACAGCTCTTTTTTTTTCAGCTCTTTTGTAAAGTAAATATATGGCCGGGTGGTGGTGGTGCACGCCTTTAATGCCAGCACTCGGAAGGCAGATTCAGGCAGATCTCTGTGAGTTCGAGGCCAGCCTGGTCTCCAAAGTGAGTTCCAGGAAAGGCACCAAAGCTACACAGAGAAACCCTGTCTCAAAAAACCAAAAAACAATACAAAACAAAACTAAATGTTTTATACCAGTAGAGAGACATATATTTATTAGACACCTTTATATACACTAAGGCTATTTCAAAGAGTTCAAGAGTCCATAGGATTACAACCTACAGACATGTGGCATGCAGGCTGGACTTGGGTGGCTCATGGTAATCTCAGTAGGGTAAGGGAAAAAACATCAAGAGTTCAAGGACAGCTTGGCTTACATGAAACTATCAAATAAAGAGAGAGTAGTATTGAAAAGTGCAGAATCAACCTCATAAACCCTGTGCACTTTGCCCTGAGCTCCCCTTTCCTTCAGCCATCTCTGATGGGTCCATGGTGACGATGTCTGCGTGGACTGGATGCTAATAATCCTCCTAGTCCCTTGGAACATCCTTCGGAGGAAGTGTCTCAACTGCTCACTTCAGTGACACACAAAAGGGATGCGACTAATTCACAGGCAAAGGACAAGAATGAAAGAAGTGTCACAAAAGCTCTCACTTCATTGTTGCCGATGTGACCTGGACCTCTACTTCAGTCATTAGATACCAGTGTTTTTCCATTCCGGAGTCATCAGATCCTCCTGACCCTGAATCTGGCAGTGAGGTTAATAACTGAGAAAGACCCCAGAGGGAGAGCATCCAGTTTTACAGGTGCAGGACAAAGCCACTGGTCATGACCCTGACAGAAGCCACATAGAAACACAAAATCGCCATTCTGATTCCAAAAGACTGTACCTGTCCCCGAGGTCCCACTGCTGTCCCTGTCCTCAGGCTGCAAAATCCACCTCACTGCTCATCATTTTGTTTCCATCTCAGCCATCTCAGCAGCGTCTGAAATCAGGAGCTCTGAGTCCCCAGGTGAGAGATGTGTTCCAAGCCTTCCATATCTAAGAATCCAGAAGTCATGACCTCTATTTACAGATGCAAATGCGGATTTCTCCGGTTTCTTTGATTTGTTTTTTTCACATTGGGCATGGGAATCCAGGACTACACATGTGCACAGCCAACAATATACCAAGCAATACACAGCCCTTTTTTCTCTCCTTTCCTTCATCTCTCTCCTATTTCTCTCTCTCCCCTGTCTGTCTCTCTGCCTCTTACTGGGACTTAACCCCAGGGCTCCATGAATGCTTTGCCCACCCTCTGCCACTGAACTCCATCTAGGGCTGTGTTTGCTTCTTCCATCTTTCAGAACAAGTTCTTAGTCTGTGTAGGTAGGAAGACATTGACTGTCTGTTCCTGTTTCTACCTCCAGAATGGAGGGATTACAAGTGAGAACCATGTGCCCCATTTAGTGGGCTTCACAGATTCAATTAAGAGTTTCATGTATAGTAGGAAAGCATTGTCAAGGGAGGTACATCTAAGGGAACTAGGGACCCAGGAATTGCTATGTTAGGGTTATATAGTGGCACGTTCTCTAGGGGGAAAAAATACATATGAAACCTAAAACTTCAATGATAACAGTTAAATAAAATTATTATTATTTTTTTTGTTGTTTGTTTTTCGAGATAGGGTTTCTCTGTTAGCTTTGCGCCTTTCCTGGAACTTGCTTTGGAGACCAGGCTGGCCTCGAACTAACAGAGATCCGCATGCCTCTGCCTTGGGAGTGCTGGAATTAAAGGCGTGCTCCACCACCGACCGGCTTGTTTCTGTTTTATTTTATTATTGACTCTTAGAAATATGTTTGTTGCCCGGCGGTGGTGGAGTGTGCCCTTAATCCCAACACTCCCAAGGCAGAGGCAAGCAGATCTCCAAAGCCAGTTTCAGGAAAGGCACAAAGCTACAGAGAAAACCCTCTTCAAAAAACCAAAAAAAAAAAAAAAGAAAAAAAAAAATATTATGTGAAATACATACCTGGTCACTTCTGAATCTTATCTACTTTATATATCAAAACCCTCATAAATTAATTTTTTTATGGTGCTGGAGATCAAACAAAGGAGCCAAATGCAAGCTGTGCAAGTGCCCAACACTGGCTGAACCGGGCACCTCAAACTCCATGTACTCTCTACAGCCTGTAAAGCTGAAGATGGAGCCCAGGGCCTCATAGGCACCGAGCAAGCACCCTGCCAGAGTATATCTCCATTTTTAATAATTAGTTTTTATTTTTTTAACTTGTAAAATTTGTTTTTTTTTTATTTAGGTATATGCACATGCACACATGTATTGTGTGGAGTAATGCGCATGAATGCAGGTATCCACACAGATTCCTTCACCAGGAGCTGGAGCTCCAGGCAGTCGAGAGCCACCTGATGTGGGTCCAGGAAACTGAACTTGAGCCCTCTGAAAGAGCCCCAAGCCTGTGCTTTGGAGCCATCTCTCTGGCTCCAGGGTCTTTGGATAGAGAGTCTCACTCTGTATCCCAGGCTGGCATGGATATTTAGTCCACCCTAGAGGAAGACTGTATCTACCTGCCCCAATACGGAATGTTGTGATTATAGACATCTATCTGTTCACTTTTATATTTATGTCCAGAGTTCTTACAATTGGTTGGTGTATGGGAGCCAGAAAATCATAATGGCATTTAAGCAAAAAGACATCCATCAATCTATGAGTTTAGTAAAGATATCAATGAAGAAGAAAACTGATACTGAATTCTTTTATTGCTGTCTTATTGTGCTGAAAAGGAGAATGTAATGGGTAGGCATAGGGACTTTTAAAAACACAATTAATAGAGATCACAACGGAAGACTTCCAAAACAGTTCCTTGGTTCAGTAGATGCTTGAAGCCAGTTGAGAGTCTTTCCAGACCCTGAAGCTAGCAGGGAGGCTAATGACTGAGAAAGAACCCAGAGGGAGAGCACCCACATCCAGAAGTCATGTTCCCTATTTACTGCCAGCAAGAACAAAGCTCCAGGTGAAAGACAAGGCATTCATTATTTTCAGAGCACTCATCATAGTCACAGTTCTCATCACATACATGGCAGGCATTTGTGGAGAAGAAGATGCTACTGGGCTCCCTTTCGGCTCTGAGTATATCCATGAGCTCATGACAAAGTTGGTCATATCTGTCTTCCTCGATGCAACCGGAAGCATCATAGCACTGCAGAGGGGCAGGGTAGTGCTCCACACTTATGTTGGTCAAGTTGGCTGTGTGACGCACAAGCTTCTTCAGGACGTGCATGGAGAAGTCATTGTATGAAAAGTTAACCTCCGTGAGCTGGGAGCACTTGCTGAGGGAAGGGATGAGGTCAGTGACCTGAGAGTCATCCATACTACAACCCTGCAAGTCCAGAGACTCCAGAGTACCTGCTACAATCTCTAGCAGTACTCCAAGAGGCTTGAGACATGGAGTCAAAAACTCGGTTTGCCTCAAGTCCAGATGTTTTAGCTGGCACAGGTTGTGGCTCCAGGGGAAATATTTCAAGTCGGACCTTGTCAGATCGCAGTTTTGGATGGAGAGAGTCTCCAAGCGGGTTCTCAGGGACCTAGACATAGACAAAGCGGTTAGTTCAGGGAAAAGGTTTTGGAGTGGGGTATACTGGGGTTTATAAAGAGGAAGATGGGGCACATGTCTCAAGGTCAGTTTGACTCTATGAACAATCAGAGTAACCGGGTGCTGCCTCTTGGAGTCTACTAAATCAAGTCACACCCACAACTCTCACCATACTTGTCCCCAGTCACTGGCAGGCCCCATGCACATGCTAATCCTTAGAGTGAACTAGAAAGGTTTGCTCTGGTAGCTGAGCCACCTCCCCATCCTTGCTTACCTGAGTACTTGTTTCATGTGGTCTTTGAGAAAGAAGATGCCATTCATGGAGAGGTGCTGCAGACGGTGGAGTTTCGAGAACTGAGCAAAGGCCTTGCGGATCCGCTTCTCAGTGTCTGCTGTTCTGTAGACAAGCCCGAAAATGTTCTGGCCCTTGTTTTTCAGGGAGAGTTTCCGAAGACTTCTCATCTGTCCAAGGCAGGGAGCAAATTGTGCCAGTTTGGACACATTCCAGGCCAGGTTCAATTCCAGGTCCTCAATGTGTCCTGGGTGGAAAACATCCAAGATCCCTTTGACAGTGCACACAGGCACAGTCCAGATCTTCATGTTCATACAGTGTATCTGTAGAAAATCTTTTCTCTGCTGGACCCACTTCAAGAAGCATGCTTGCTCTTCATTCAGACGGAGCCTGAGGTAGAGGTCAGTTATCACCTTCAGATGCCGCCACCTCAGTGCATATCTGGAAAGGACCTTCACTACAGGCCTCTCATCCACAGTCTCTGCTGAGCAGTCCCCATCCTCTCTTCCAGTCCATACGTTCCAGAACGCATGTTGAACATTCCTCAGGTCGAGCACCTGAAGCTTCTCGATCCTGTGGGTAAAACATGTAAAGTGTCAGCAGACATGACAAGCCCCAACCCCCAGCAAGTTTTCACTACACATCCCTAATGTCAGCTCTTCCCTCCTGCCAAGGTCTCTCCAGCACCAAGTGTCCAACGTAGGAACTCATGTGTGTCATGGAAGCTCCCCTGAGCTGCATGTGTGCAGCTGACCACTTTCCTTCCACTAAGTTACTCTCCATTTCTACCTAGTCCCATGTTAGTGGTTGTTGGAAAGCCAGGGATAGGCTCCTTCCTCTCTGGCTACATCTACTCTGTCCTCTAATCCATACTCAACTGTCCTTACTACAGGAAACAATAGGTTTCAAGGTCCCTGCATCCCAGCATGATGAACCCATCAGAAGCCTCTGACCCACCTACAAAGCCGCTCTCCCTGACCCACGGTCTCTTCCACGAGCCCCTTGTGCTCAGTCTACAGTACTTGGTTGTTGCTTACCCGGGGTGAAACTCTCTTGTCAGCTGCATGTCTACTCCATCTAGCACAGCCTGGAAGGTTTCCAAGTTGGGGGTCTTCATCAACGTCCCCACAGGGAGGCAGGGGAAAGGCCAGGCTGCCACCATAGCCTTCACAATCCTAGTGTGTCTGCCATGGAAGGCGTCCTTGAACAGTGCTGGGAAGAGCGTCCAGGGCAGTTTCTGCAGAGCAGAGATGGCCAAGGCCTCATTTCTCAGGAGTGCCTGCCTTGCCAACTTCATGAGTGTGGGTGGGGTTTGAACACTCATCATGAATGGTCTTCAGTCAGAAGGCTCCTGGGGAAGCATTCAGGTGAGAACATATCTTCAAGATAAAGTTTAGAAATCCCCCCCCCCCCCCCCCCCCCCCCCCCCCCCCCCCCCCCCCCCCCCCCCACCCCCCCCACCCCCCCCCCCCCCCCCCCCCCCCCCCCCCCCGCCCCAGTACAGTAACCACTCAAGAACTGAGTCAATTGCTCTGACAATGGTAGAGACATCAACTTAAGCCATTGTCCTCATTGGTAGTGTAAATCTAGACTCTCACTGGCATCATGAGAGCCTTTCTATCCCCCTAATGGGCACATGATTTCAATGTCAAAATACCTTATGAGTGACACTTTCTCAAAAAAAAAAAAAAAAAAAAGCTTTATGTTGTGATTCAATGTTTAGTTTAGTTTCTAGCTGGGTGGTGGTGGCACTCGCCTTTAATCCCAGCACTCGGGAGGCAGAGCCAGGTGGATCTCTCTGAGTTCAAGGCCAGCCTGGTCTACAGAGCCAGATGCAGGAGAGCCTCCAAAGCCACAGAGAAAGCCAGTCTCGAAAACCAAAATGTTTAGTTTCTACCAAGGAGGATGATGGCAGTGGCTTCTTGCAGTTTTTTCAGCCACCCTGGGTCAGAAAACTTAAAACATATCACCCCCACCCCCCAAAAAGCAAACCTTTTTGAAAAAGATGCAGACTAAAGCCTGAATCAAGATAGAACTCACAAGCAATTCCAGACAGCTACTGTGAGTCCGAAGCAGAGGAACTGCCAAAGAGGCTAAGATATGTGGTCTACAGGTCCACATGAGCCCTTGTTCCACAAAAGCAAATAAAAACAGTAGTGTGTGAACGTACCACAGTATGAGGGAACATGCTAATAACCTCAGCACCCAGAGTCAGGAGGATCTTGATTTCCAGCCTCCCCAGAACTACAGGGCCAGTTCTAGGACAGCTTGAACAACAGAGGAAACCCTTGACTCAAAACAATCAACAACCGTAATGAAATCACAAACTATTGTACAAAGACATTTGAGATGGAGGTAAAACTTCATTTAGACCTATACTCATTGTCTTCAATGTGTTCATCTGAAGAGACAGAAATGAAAATTTCCTGTCCTATCTTGATCTAAAGGTCCCTATATCAAACCGCATGACCCAAGGGAGGACAACTACTCACCAGTTCTTGGCACTGACCACAGTCTCGTTATCCCAGCTGAGGCAGGTGCTTCCTCCAGGCTCCAGGTCTCTGAGGATCTTCCATGGCTCTCCGGAACCTTTATATACCTTCCTGCTCACACTCCCTATTGCAGTCCCACCCTCCAACCCCAAACTGCAATTTGATTGGACGGCTCAGTCTCCAAGTTTTAATTCTATAGACAACATTCAGTCATTTCATTGATTGAATAAGAATTCCTTGTGAAAACACCCAGACTGCCCCTCAAATGTCTTGGATCAATATAAACATTCCACTTGTTAATTAACTACACAAACCTGAGTTGGTTGATTTGTTCTTTTTTTTTTTTTTAATTATTTTATTTATTTTTTAAGATTTATTTATTTATTATGTATACAGTATTCTACCTGCATGTGTCCCTGCAGGCCAGAAGAGGGCACCAGATCCCATTACAGATAGTTGTGAGCCACCATGTGGTTGCTGGGAATTGAACTCAGGACCTCTAGAAGAGCAGTCGGTGCTCTTAACCACTGAGCCATCTCTCCAGCCCCTGATTTGTTCTTTTATTTGCTTATTTATTCCTTAGTTTTGAATCTGTTACAGAGACTGGGTCTTGTTCACAAGCTAAGGTTGTTTTGGAACTCTAACTTCTAGCAATCCTCCTGCCTCTGTTGAGGGGCCCCAAAACAGCTTGACCACACAGCTGCCATGACAGGGTTAGAGGCCCAGACACAGCTTCTGTGACAGGCTTACTGGCAGGCAACACCCAGATCTAGGAAAAGCCATAAGCTAACACCACCCAGGGAACCACCCAGGGATGGGGAAGTACCTAACAACCCAAACATTCCAAATATTAGATAAGGCAGCCAGATGTTGCAGAGTCTAGAACACACCTGTTCTTGTTTTACAGATAACCCCAGACAATTGTCAGTCAATCAGGGTCCTGAACCCTGGAAATCTCCTCACCCAACCTCTGCTATGATTAAAAACCCTAACCTGCCGGGCGGTGGTGGCGCACGCCTTTAATCCCAGCACTCGGGAGGCAGAGTCAGGTGGATCTCTGTGAGTTCGAGGCCAGCCTGGACTACCAAGTGAGTTCCAGGAAAGGTGCAAAGCTACACAGAGAAACCCTGTCTCGAAAAAACCAAAAAAAAAAAAAAAAAAAAAAAAAACCAAACAAAAAAAACCCCTAACCTGCCTGGGCTCAAGGCAGTCTGCTGTCACTGCTGCATGGGACAGACAGACCAAGCCCTGGAGCTTGAAAATAAAGGCTCTTTGCCTTACATGTGGGATTCGGTCTCTGTGGTGGACTTTTGGGGGTCCCTGGGATTTGGGCATTACAGCCTCAGCATCCTTCTTGCTTGGGTAATGTTCTAAATCACCATGTGTTGCTGAATTTAATTCATCTGACAAAAGACTGAGTTTGAGTCAGTTTGGGATTTAATCTGTTGTTGATAATAGACATAAAAATAATTTTAAAATATTTTTGTCACTGTATTGTAGGAAAAGTACCTAGTCAGTCGGGAATATGTTCTGGAGCTCAAAGCCTGAACTTGAGAAGGTGAGGCAGGAGGCTGGCTTGATTCCCTTACTATGGAGGTTGGGGTGTTGGGGATGCACTCAGTTTGTAGAGAACTAACTACCCAGTATCCACTGGGTCCTCTTCCCAGCACTGACTGCAGCAGACAAGCCAGGGCTTGCTTGTAAGCTCAGACTTCAAGAGTGGGAGGCAGGAGGGTCAGTTATCTTCAGCCATGTTGTCAACTCAAGGACAGCCTGAGCCATGTAAGACCTGCTTTCCACCCATGGAACAGAACAGAACAGAAGAGGTGGCTTTGAGGAGAGCCACCCTTGGTTCCCCAGGAAACAGCGAGTGCTTCAGGAAGGTCAGGGCAGCACACTTGCTCAAGGACATGAAATCAAGAGTGGGACCTGGGGGCTGAGAAGGGCTGAGCGCTCATGAGCACCCATTAATCTTCCAGTCTAGCCGGGCGGTGGTGGCACACAACTTTAATCCCAGCACTCGGGAGGCAGAGCAGGGAGATAACTGTGAGTTCGAGGCCAGCCTGGCTACCAAGTGACTTCCAGGACAGGCCCCAAAGCTACACAGAGAAACCCTGTCTCAAAAAAAACAAACAAAACAAAGCAAAACAAAACAAAAAAAATCTTCAACTCCAGCATTGTTGTGGCCGCATCGCCAGGCTCTCGGACAAGACCACCACAGAGCTGATATCCGATGCAAAACACACAGGGGTTTATTGATAACAAGCAAGCTTGGGCTTGGTCTGTGTGGAATATCTGATAATACGGGTGGAGGAGGATGGCCTTGAGGTCTCAGGGTGAGCGGCTTTTAAAGAAAACATAAACAAGGGTGGTACAAGCCTTGGTGTCATATGATTGAGTGAGGTGTGTAAGCTTTGAATTTACTGCTTGGGGGTTACAGTTTTCAATTTGGGCGGAGGCCTGGACAAGTCCCAGGCTCTGTCCTTGAGTTGCCATGGGGGCTGGCTGGCCTCCCATGTTCACGTTGACCCATGCACGTAGTTCTCAGCTGGTGAGGGGTCCCAGAGAGTAAACAACTGGCTGAACCTTCAGATGTCAGAGTATGTGCAGAAAGGGAGCTACTGCAAGGACTATGTCTTTTTTTTTTTTTCTGAGACAGGGTTTCTCTGTATAGCTTTGCCCCTTTCCTGGAACTCCCTTTGGAGACCAGGTTGTCCTTGAACTCACAGAGATCCACCTGCCTCTGCCTCCCGAGTGCTGGGATTAAAGGCGTGCACCACCACTGCCCGGCCCCATTTTATTCTTACAATATTTGTTGTCTACATGAAGACATTAATCAGCAGAGTCATGGACTATGTCTTTTGTTCATGGCCCTCCCAGAAACTGCTTGTTCAAGTCTCAGGACACTGAAATTGAGGCCTGATCTCTGAGAGAAGTCAGACAGCCTGTTATGGTGTCTGCTTGGTGCTTTCAAGAACTACATGGTGTCCTGAAATGATGTGTAACTCCAGTCCCGGGAGATCTGAAGCCCCCCTCTGACTTTCTTGGACAGCAGGCATACATGTGGTGCTCATTCATACACACAGGCAAAACACTCCTACACCTAGAATGAATCTTAAAGAGTTTGGGTCAGTACCAGGAATGGCGGCACACGTCTTTAATCCTCTCACTGGGAGGCAGAGGTAGGTGGGTCTCAGTGAGTTCAGTACCAACCTGTTCTAAGTAGGCAAACCTGTCAGGCATACAGAGTGAGCATCTGTCTTAAAAATTGTTTAAAGCTGGGTGGTGGCGACACACGCCTTTAATCCCAGCTCAAGGGAGGCAGAGGCAGGTAGATCTCTGTGAGTTCAAGGTCAGCCAGTCTACAAAGTGAGTTTTGAGCCATCAAGCTATTACAGGGAGAAACCCGAAAAGCAAACCAAATAAAGTAAAATAAAACAAAAACAAATTGGGGTAGGAAAAAATAAATAATAAACAGAGGAAGAAGAGCTAAACACAAAGTATGAGGAATACATATGGATGCAGGACATGTTCAAACACAGAGGAATCCCATGAAAACACAAAATTGGTAGCCATACTATATAAGCAAAGGACCTGTAGTGTGTGTGTGTGTGTGTGTGTGTGTGTGTGTGTGTGTGTGTGTGTGTGTGTGTGTGTAAATGACCTAAGAAAACACTATGAGACAAAGAACCATCACAGATGCCAGGAGTTTCTTTTGTGTTGGCTGTCTACTGCTGGTCATTGAACCTGTCCTTAAGAGTTCTTTCTATCCCCAGGGAGACTGCATTTGAGAGAACTATTTGTCATTTGCAAGTCCTTATCAACTGGAGACAGAGTCTGGGTTAGGGAGGGAGCTTGTGTCCACTTCTCTCAACACCAGCACCCCATGTGGTGTAGGCCCATGCAGGCCCTGTTCATGCTGTCACAGTCTCTCTGAGTTCATAAGTGCAGCAGTTCTGCTGTGTTTAAGAAGGGTTCCTGTGTTGGAGAGATGGCTCAGAGGTTAAGAGCACTGGTTGCTCTTTCAGAAGTCCTGACTTCAATCCCAGCAATTACATTGTGGCTCACAACCATCTATAATGAGATCTGGTTCCCTCTTCTGGCCTGAAGGAATACATGTAGGTGGAACACTGTATACATAATAAATACATAAATTTAAGGAGAAGAAGAAGAAGAAGAAGAAGAAGAAGAAGAAGAAGAAGAAGAAGAAGAAGAAGAAGAAGAAGCAGCAGCATTCCTGGTATTCTCAGTCCCCTCTGGCTTTACACTCTTCCTTCCTCCTCTTCCACAGGGTTCCCTGAGCCAACAGGAGAAAGTTGATGGAGACATCCCATTTAGACTAGTGTTCCAAGGTCTCTCACTCTGTAACCAGCCTCATTATTTTCTCTCTGTCTCTCTCTCTGTCTCTCTCTCTCTCTCTGTCTCTGTCTCTCTCTGTCTCTCTGTCTCTCTGTCTCTCTGTCTCTCTCTCTCTCTCTCTCTCTCTCTCTCTCTCTCTCTCTCTCTCCATCTGTGGGTGTATGTATGTCTGTGTATGCACACAAGCATTGTGCCTTGATGTCCAGGAGAGGGCAGAGGTTTTCCTAGCCTGGACTCTTCCTGCTGGGCTTTGAACTTGTGTACTCTATAACAGCAGGACACACTGGAAACCTCTGAGCTTCCTTCCATGCCCTGCAATCTTTCCTTTCTAAAGCTCCTTACGGATTCCTGAGAACAACTGCGACATCACCCTCTCTTGTTGGATCCCAAAGTTTAGGGTCTCAAGTGGGCGCCCCAAGAACCCAGACTCCAGTGCAGTTGATGCAACAGCACAAGGATTTATTTAAGAAACATCTGTACAGATGGGCAAACTCTGCTCCAAAGAGCAAGAGTCGCATCTTACTGCAGCCCCATAAGGGCTTTTAAAGGAAAAACCCACAAAACCCACAAGATTACAATTTCCATACAATTTCATGGCCTGATCACAGGGTGATCACAGAGGGGGTACAGTTACGTAAACCTCAAGGGGGCTATCAGGGTGGGAGTTAAGCTTACACACAGGTCACAGTGGTCCTTCTTGGAACACCTGCAACTATCCCAGTCACAGTTGAGCACATCTCTTAATAGAAATCTTTTTACATTGTTATATTGTTACAGGGGTGATTGAGTAGTAGCTGAGTCAGGTTGCCCTGGGAACTAGATTTTTAGTTTCTCATTTCCTGGTGCTTGAAGTTTCTCTCTTTCTGAGGCTTGGGGGTGTAAACCTGAAGGGCTAGGGTCTTTCACTCTGACACATTTTTTAAAAATTAATTAATTAATTTTTCTATTATCAGCTTGATACAGTATAAATTCCTATCCTAATAGGGAAATGTTTCATTGACGCTTGCCCAGTAATTGAGTAAAACCAAAACTTATTATAAGCCACAGTCATCCTAGGGTCTCCCCTGCTATGTAGCCTCCCTGGTTCTGTGGGTTGCAGTCTGATTGTTCTTTACTTTATATCTAGTATCCACTTATGAGTGAGTACATACCCTGTTTGTCTTTCTGGGTCTGGGTTACCTCACTCAGGATGGTATTTTCTAGTTCTATCCATTTGCCTGCAAATGTCATGCTGTCATTGTTTTTCTCTGCTGAGTAGTACTCCATTGTGTATATTTTCTTACCACATTTTCTTAATCCATTCTTAAGTTGACGGGCATCTAGGTTGTTTCCAGGTTCTCACTATTAGGAATAATGCTGATATGCACATAGTTGAGCATGTATCTTTGTGGTATGATTGAGCATTCCTTGGGTATATGCCCAAGAGTGGTATGACTGGGTCTTGAGGTAGATTGATTTCCAATTTTCTGAGAAACCTCCATACTGATTTCCACAGTGGTTGTACCCTGACACATTTTTAAAATTGTTTTGAGAAATGGTTTAGTGCCGGCCACACTAGCCTCAGACTTTCTATATAACCAAAGATGACCTTGAATTTCTGAGCCTTTTACTCAAATCTTCACATTATGGAAAGGCAGGCATATCCCAACATCTAGATCACAAAACCTATGGTTTTATAAATGCCAAGCAAGGACTTTACTATCTGAGGTATAGGTACAGAAATGCTTTCAAAAAATATTTTTTTTTGTTTTTTTTTCGAGACAGGGTTTCTCTGTGAACTTTCGGTACCTGTCCTGGATCACGTTCTGTAGACCAGGCTGGCCTCGAACTCACAGAGATCTGCCTGGCTCTGCCTTTGAGTGCTGGGATTAAAGGCATGTGCCACCACCACCCAGTCAGTGCTTTCTAAAATATTAATGGATGCAAGCCATCCTCCTGCCTCACCCTTTTGAGTAGCTGCTACTTGAGTTTACTGACAGAGCATCCAGTTCAGGCCTTGAGCTACAGAACATATTCCAGACTGACTAGGTGTTTTTCCCAGGGTCCATTGACAAAAATATTTCTTAATTATTTTTATGTCTATTATCAGTAACAGATTAAATCACAAACTGACTCAAACTCAGACTGCGTTTGTCACAAGAATCAAGTTCAGCGACACATGATGATTCATAACAGTAATCCAAAGAGGAAGGATGCCGAAGCAGGAGGATTACTAGGAGTTAGAGTTCCAAAACAGCCTTAGCTTCAGAGCAAGACCCAGGCCCTGTAACAAATTCAAAACTAAGTAATAAATAAGCAAATAAAAGGACAATTCAACAAACTCAGTGTTTGTAGTAATTAACAAGAGGAATGTTTATATTGATCTTAGACTTTAGAGGGTGTTTTCACAAAGAGTTCTGATTCAATCAACGAAATGATTGAATGTTGTCTGTAGAATTGAAGGGGTGGAGATTGAGCCAACCAATCAAATTGCAGCTTTGGAGTTGTAAGTTAGGATTTCAATAGGGAGGGTGAGCAGAAAGGTATATAAAGGCTTCAGGAGAGCCATGGAAGATACCCAGAGACCTGGAGCCTGGAAGAAGGGCCTGGCTCAGCTGGGATAAAGAGACTGTGGTCAGTGCTCAGAACTGGTGAGTAGTTGTCCTCCCTCGGGTCATGCGGTTTGATGTAGGGACCTTTAGACCCAAGATAGGACAGGAAATTTTCATTTCTGTCTCTTCAGATGAACACATTGAAGACAATGAGTATAGGTCTAAATTAAGTTTTACCTCCATCTCAAATGTCTTTCTATGATAGCTTGTTGATTTCATTATGGTTGTTGATTGTTTTGAGACAAGGGTTTCCTATGTTGTTCAAGCTGTCCTAGAACTGGCCTGCAGTTCTGGGGAGGCTGGAAATCAAGATCCTCCTGACTCAGGGTGCTGAGGTTATTAGCATGTTCCCTCATAATGTGGGCCCTTCATGTTACTGTTTATATTTGTTTTTGTGGAACAAGGGTTCCTGTGGACCGGTAGACAACATATTTTTGACTCCTTGGCAGTTCCTCTGCCAAAGGCTCCTTCCTGGGGAGGTGTGTTTCCATTTACTCATTTCAGTGTATCATTTCTGTTTCTGGAAACCACTGAACAGGCACAGGAGAGATATAGCTAATTGAGGGGCAAAGGACATATTCCTCTTTACTGCCAACAGACACATAACGGGTGTACTTGTTATACGTACAGCATCAGTGCTATCTAGTGCAGAGTCATGTAACAAATAAGACCCTATCGGCCTGTCTTATGGCCACAAGTGTATCCACAAGCTCAGAACACAGTAGAGGGAATCTCTCTGAGGACAAGACCCTGAGGATCATGGCACTCCAGAGGGTCTTGGGAATGCTTTACAATCATCCTTTTCCATTGGCTGTGGGGTCCCAAAAATCACTCAGGACTTACATGGAAATGTTCTTGTCGTAGAAAGTGACCCTGGACATTCAATCTCCAAGACTGCTGCTGTCAGGAAGGAGAGGAGTTGGTAAGGGGTTTGCCTGTGGCCAGGGGTTGATGTCAACCTGAAGAAAGATTCTCAGAGGATTGTAACAGTCCAGAGGCCCTTTGGGGAAGAAAAGGCTACTTCAATAAATGGAGTGGAACAAAGAAAATTCAAGCCCTTCAGTCATATCAGCAATGCCGGACCACACAAAACCGTGCTGGTACTGGGATAAGAAGGACTTGGTACATACACCCTCACAACTTGAAGGACTTGATCCAGCCACTGAGGCCCGATACCGTCAAGAGGGGGCTCGCTTCATCTTTGATATGGGCACACATTTGGGGTTACACTATGACACCTTGGCTACTGGAATCATTTATTTTCATCGATTCTATATGTTTCATTCCTTCAAGCAATATCCACGATATGTTACAGGAGCTTGCTGTCTCTTTCTGGCTGGGAAAGTAGAGGAGACACCAAAAAGATGTAACGATATCATCAAAACGGCTCGCAGTTTATTAAATGATGTCCAGTTCAGTCAGTTTGGAGATGACCCAAAGGAAGAAGTCCTGGTGCTGGAGAGGATCTTACTGCAGACCATAAAGTTTGATCTAGAAGTAGAGCACCCGTACCAGTTCCTACTCAGATACGCAAAGCAGCTCAAAGGTGATAAAAAGAAAATTCAAAGGTTGATTCAAATGGCATGGACATTTGTAAATGATAGTCTCTGTACCACCCTGTCACTGCAGTGGGAGCCAGAGATCCTAGCTGTAGCAGCAATGTATCTTGCGGGACGCTTTCAAAAATTTAAAATCCAAGAGTGGACCTCCAGTCCCATATCCAGGAGATGGTGGGAACAGTTTGTTGAAGATGTCCCTGTAGATGTTCTGGAAGACATCTGCCACCAAATCCTGGATCTTTACAGGAAAGAGAAACAACACACCCCTCCTCCCCCGCAGCAGCCCCCAGCTCTGCAGCCTACATCACAAGTGGCACAGCTACCACAGTCTTGGCCATCTCCAGGCTCTGAAGCAACAGAGCTTCAGCAGCAGCCCAAAACACCATCTCCAAAACAGGCTAAGTGCACAGCCATGGCGATTTCTCCAAAGGAAGAGAACAAAGCCACAAAACCACCACTTAAGATTCCCAAACTTGAGACCATTCACCCACCGTTGCCTCCAGAGCACCCCCCTGCAGACTGGAAGCCTCCTCTCCCTCCTGCCTTAGAGGAGGCTGCAGCAACTGGTCCAGGGGAAGCAAGTGACCCCCCCAAAGTCCAGATTCCTCCTCCAGCCCACCCAGCTCCTGTGCACCAGCCCCCACCATTGTCACACTGGCCTCTACCCCCATTGCCCTCCAGCTACATGACTGGGATGTCTACCACCAGCTCCTACATGTCAGGAGAGGGCTTCCAGAGCCTGCAATCCATGATGCAGACCGAGGGTCCCTCCTATGGTGCCCTGTGCCCACCCTATGGCCCACCTGCTCATATTTCCTACCACCCCCATGTCTACCCCCACAACCCACCTCCACCTCCTGTTCCTCTACCTCCAGCTTCCTTCCCCCCAACTACCATTCTTCCCCCTACCCCAGGCTACCCTCAACCTCCCCCTACCTACAACCCTAATTTCCCACCCTCACCTCCATGCCTGCCCCCTACTCATGTAGTCCCTCCTCACCCTCCTCCAGGTTTGGGTTTGCCACCAGCCAGCTACCTGCCTCCAGCTCTGCCTCCTGGTGGACAACCTCCTGTCCCCTCACCCATCCCTCCACCTGGCATGCCACCTCTTGGGGGCCAAGCGTGGGCAACCTGGATGAGATAACAGGACACCTTTTCCCTTTCTGTTTGATTTGTTCATTTGTTTTAAGCCTGATATACGATGACACATATTAATCAACAATGTAAAAGACTGTACTTTCAAGGATCATTAATTTCATTACTTTGAGAAGGCTGGCTGGATATGGAGAGGACTAGAAAGCATGAGGAGAAGGCTCACATCCTCTGCTGAGCATACAGTTGCCTTTTGCTCTCACCTCACTGGAGTAGGTACCTGTTCTACCTATGACCTTGAAGTACCAACCCCTGGGGCATGGGCTCGGGGCTACTCTTAAGACCTGAGAGGCATGTATGCTGGGTCTCTTCTCCCCCTCCTGGGCTTGGATGGTGCTGAAGGACGTTGTAGGCACAGTCTTTCAGGACCCTGTGATGATTTGCCTATTCTGTTTAGTGAGTTGTTTTTTCCAATTTGTGTCCTAATAAATTCATTATACTCCTTAAGCAGACTCCCTTGGATTTCTCACTGTTTCTGGTGCCCACAGGGGATTACAAATTGCTCCTAAAAAAAATACAAAGAGGAGATGCTATTAGTTATTTAGGATTATAAGATAGATCTACAAAAAATTAGATCTCAAAAGATACAACTCAGGAGAGATCAACTGCGGACTCAATGATTTTCAAAGATTGTTAGGATGAGTTTCCACTTTACAGACTATTATTGGAATACATAAAGATGTACTAGAAAATTTGGCCAATACCCTAAAAGGGGACAAGGACTTAAAAAGTCCAAGAGAATTCTCAGCTGAAGCTGATATGGAATTGGTTCTAGAAGGAAAGAAAATATGAGAGGCACCTGTGGATCGTGTGAATCCAGAACTTAAGTACATTCTGGTCATTTTACCCTCCAGACATTCCCCTACAGGGATTTTGATGCAGAGGGAATATATTGTATTGGAATGGATATTTCTACCATGTAAACTGAGTAAGAAGTTAAAGATATATGTGGAAAAGATCTCTGATTTGATTTTAAAAGGAAAATTAAGACTTTGTCAATTGACAGGGAATGGACTCAGCAGAAATTCTAGCACCTTTACCTAATGAGGAAATTTCCTCTTTATGGAAAGATAATGAATATTGGCAAAGAGCCTGCAATAATGTTGTGGGAGAAGTTAACAACTGTTATCCAAAAGCAAGAGAAAAGAATTTATACAAAGAACTGAATGGGTCATTCCTCACATTGTACGGCAAAAACCAATCTCTGGAGTCCCCACATTCTATACTGATGCAAATAAATCAGGAAAGGCAGGATATAAAACAGGAGATTTAAACAAAATGGTTCAAAGTCCTTACAATTCTGTACAAAAGTATATGCCGGTCTTACTGTACTAATGAACTTCTCAGAACCTCTCAATATAGTTACTGACTCTCAATGTGCAGAGAGAGTTGTTTTACATATTAAAACTGCTTAATGTATTCCTGATAAAACAGAATTAACTTCACTATTAATACAATTACAGGAAATGTTCAGAAATAGGGAACAACATATATATATATATATATATATATATATATATATGTATATATATATATAACACACATCAGATCTTATATGGTTCTGCCAGGTCCTCTAGCACAAGGTAACGATGAGATTGATCAGTTATTAATAGGAAATAGGCTAGAAGCCTCAGAATTTCATAAGAAACACAATATAAATAGCAAGAGTTTGATAAAGGACTTTTCCATCACTTGGCAAGAAGCCAGGAAATCATAAAAAAAGTAATATTTGTTCCTTCTTTATCCAAGCTCCATTATCTGCAGGAAGTAATCCTAAAGTTATACAAAGAAATAAAATCTGGCAGATGAATAGTTTTCATTTTGCAGAATTTGGAAAATTAAAATATATATGCCACACCATTGACACCTATTCAGGATTTCAGTGGGCAACTCCTATAAGTTCTGAAAAGGCTGATTATGTAATTACACACTTATTAGAAGTTATGGCTGTAGTTGGAAGTTTTTCTATGTCCTGTCCGGTCCCACAGTCATTCAGACCCAAATGAACACACAGAGGCTAATATTATTTTTAAACTATGGCCGTGGCAGGCTTCTTGCTAGCTAGTTCTTATATCTTAAATTAACCCATTTCTATAAATCTATGTCTTGCCACATGGCTTGTGGCTTACTGGTACTTTACATCATGCTTCTCCTGCCAGCACCTTGCAATGTCTGCCCTACTCTCCTTTCTTCTCTCCTATCTTGGATTTTTCCCCCTGGCTCCATCTTGCCCTGCCAGAGGACAATGCAGCTTTGTTTATCAACCAATTGAAGCAATACATATTCACAACATACAGAAAGACATCCCACTGCATATGGCCATCAAGGATATACTAGTACAAATTAAGACTGACAATGCTTCCGCATATGTCTCTAGTAAAATGAAACAGTTTTTTTGCTTATTACAATATAGAGCATATTACAGATATACCACACAATTCCACAGGCCAAGCAGTCATAGAAAGATCTAACTGAACTTTAAAGGATATGCTAAATAAACAGAAAGAAATAGCAATGACCCCTAGAAATAGATTAGATAATGCCTTATTAACTTTGAATTTTCTCAGTTCTGATGAGAAAGGGACAGCAGCTGTGGAGAGACATTGGACAATGGAAAACACTCCTGAGCTAAACCAACCTATGTACTTTGAAATATGTTGACCTTGCAATGGAAGCCAGGATATGTCCTACGTTGGGGAAGGGGTTCTGCTTTTGATTCTGAAGGAGAAGAAAATCTGTGGATACCAACAAAATGACGAAAAATTGGATTTGAACAGGAAAAAACCCCTTGATGAGGAGAAATGACAGCTCATCCATCGATGTGACAATTCTACAAGTTGTAAGGAAAACTCAACAAACAAGGGTCAAGGCAGGGTTCTGATTTTTGTCTTTATGAGATAATAGAAATACTCATCTTCAAGAAATCAACAATGGACACCAAACCATCTACAAAAGAAGGGAAGGACATTTTGGTACCAATATACTACACAGGGTAATATCTCACTGCCTAACACCAATATCTCTTTAACTCTAGAAAAGTTATGGTCCTGACTCAATTATAAATCAAGCTGGCTTTGGAGTTGGAATGTGGCCATCTCCTTCTCCAAACCCAAGTACTTTGCAAAAGAAAAAATAAGGAGATTCTGTCTCATATCAGAAGAGGCACCTGATGAGGGACAGAAGAAAACAAATATCTAGGGATCATTGTTGTTGAGATTTTATTTCTTTCCATGCTTAGTCTTGATTCCTCAGAATCCTTCTTCACAAGTCATGTCTACTTCAGATTCAAACTTTCCATTTTGATATTAATAATGTTCAAGTTTTCCAGTGAAAAATAAATATTTCCAATCCATGAAGTCTCCAGAAGGAAGATGGGGCCCCACAACAATGACTCTACCAAGTCCATAATGATGCCATTGAACCAAAAAAATGAGATGGTCCATCATATTACGTTTGTAGCCAGAACTTCAGATAAATTTTACCCATTACTGTGAGATTGTCTACAATAGTTATGGCTAGTCCTCTTGAGACTAAATCATTTAGCTTTCTTACAGGATTCAAGAGATACTATCATCCACTAGACAGCAAAAGCAATTTTATGAAAATGACACTCCTTCTCCCAAAAGGTTTTATTTTCTCAGGGTTGTGGATAAATGTAGCAGATTGGGGGGTGGACAATAATATTTAGACTCAAGATTCTCTTTTGGAAAAGAAAAGAAGGGGAATAGATAGGATAGAATATTAAGGTAGTTATTATATCTGCTGGTAAACTAATTAAGCAAACTATCAACTTAAGATAATTTGCAATGATATGGATTCTTGTATATTGATACAAATGTAAACTTTTTCTATTCCTATTTAAGACTTATATATTGATACAAATTCAAAACAGTAGAACTACATAGCTTTGGGTTTTTGTAAAAACTTTTTTTTATTTTAGTGTCTTTATTTTTCAAAACAAGTTCTTAGCCTGTATAGATAGGATGATCTTGATTATCTGTTCCTCTGTTTCTACCTCCAGAATGGTGGGATTACAAGTGAGTACCATGTACCCCATTTAATGGACTTTACAGATCCAATTGAGGGTTTCCTGTATAGTAGAAAAGCACTGTCAAGTGAGGTATATCCCAGGGAGCTAGGGACCCAGGAATGCTATGTGAGGGCTATATCGTGGCATGTTCTCTGAAAACAAAAAGAAAGAAAACAAAACTGATCTAGAAATATAGGATATAGATATGATAGAATGAAAGGTAGATTATTGAACCTACTTTTAAAGAACAACAACTTGTTTAAAATGTTTTACTTTGATATAGATTTTAGTTTATTGATACAAATTTAAAGTTAATTTTGTTATACAGTATATATATATTTCTACTCTCATTTAAGGTATTATGTTATGTAACTCATTTAAATTGTAATGGATAATTAAGAAGTACAGATTAATAATTAGTCTTCTATGATAATCACACTTGTAGTCATTTTAGTTAAGTTTTCTAGATATACATAAATATATTTCAATTAGATAAATAATCTTCAAACACTTCAAAGACCTACAGAATATGGCATTTAAAATGTTTCAAAAACTTATACTTTTCTGGACTATGAGACACATCTGCTCCTGGCAACATCATTTACTTCAGAAAGATGGGCGTCGAAGACACTCTATATGGAATTTATCTTCTGCTTGGCCAAAATAGCCATTTGGGCAAGAAACTGTTCTTGCCTGGACTGCTTGACAAAATGTTGTATCTAATGGACATGGAGGACCCACAGGAAGGTGACCACTGAACTTTGCAAGGTGAGATGGTCCTTCAGGTTCTTGCTTCACAGAAGAAACTGACAGACATTCTATAGGACACACAGTAAAAGTGACTGAGAGTCTCTAGACCTATAGGCTAAAGACAGATGCCCCAACACTGCAGATGAACTTTGGGTAACTGGCCAGGTAGCCAGCTGTCTCTCTGTCATTCTAGATTTTTGGAAGTTGCTTATAATGCTCTTCCTGTTTACTTAGATAATATTGTTTCCTTCTGGGGTCTTTGATGTAGTTGAAGACTAGATAGTTATAACTATGGTTTTCCTTGGTTATGATAAAATATAAGGTAGATATGAAACTTTAGACTCACAAATATAGGATAGATAGAATATTTTCTTTAATTCATCCAAATACAAATACACTAGATATTATAACTGCAATTCTTGCCAGGTGTTGGTGACGCACACCTTTAATCCCAGCACTCAGGAGGCAGAGGCAGGTGGATCTCTGTGAGTTCAAGGCCAGTCTGGTCTACAGAGCTAGTCCAGGACAGACTCCAAAGCTACAGAGAAACCCTGTCTCGAAAAACCAAAATAAATAAATAAATAAATAAAAATAACTGTAATTCTTGCTTGATTAATGTTTTGTTATATGTAACTTTACTATGATAAAGTTAAACCCTTCCTTTTTGATTAGACAGAAAAGGGAAGGTACTGTCGGATGTTCTCTATGCTGTGAATATGTTGCTCTGATTTTTTTCTAATAAAATGCTGATTGGCCAGTAGCTGGGCAGGAAGTATAGGCCCGATAAGCAGACAAGGAGAATTCTGGGAAAAGGAAAGCTGAGTCAGGAGTCGCCAGCCAGACACAGAGAGAGCAAGATGTGAAGGCAGAACTGAGAAAAGGTACCAAGCCACGTGGCTAAACATAAGTAAGAGTTATGGGTTAGTTTAAATGTAACAGCTAGTCAGTGGTAGGCCTGAGCTAATGGCCTAGCAGTTTTAATTAATATAAGCCTCTGTGTGTTTACTTGGGTCTGAGTGGCTGCAGACCAGATGGAACACAGAAAAACTTCAACTACACAAAACAATACATATGAAAACTAAAACTACAAAAATGACACTTAAAGAAAATTAAGTTTACGTGAAATACACACCTGGTCACTTCTGATTCTATATCTACTTTATATGTCAAAGCCCCTTATAACCTTTACTTTTTCCATAGTGCTGGAGATCAAACCAGTGGGCCATATGCAAGCTGTGCAAGTGCCCAACACTGAGCTGAACCCTAAGCCTCAAACTCCATGCATTCTTTTCACAGTGTAAAGCTGAAGATGGAGCCCAGGGCATCATAGGCACTGGGCAAGCACCCTGCACTGAGTATATCTCCATTTTAACTACTAAGTTAGTTTCTTTGCTTGTATAATTAGTTTTTTTTAAATAAATTTTTTATTTAGGTAAATGCATATGCACACAGATTGTTGTGTGGATTAATGCACATGAATGCAGGTTTTGACACAGATTCCATCACCTGGAGCTGGAGTTACAGGCAGTCGTGAGTCACCTGATATAGGTACAAGAAACTGAATTTGAGTCCTCTGAAAGACCACCATGTGTAGATGAATTTCTAAATGGTATTATTAAATAAAAATCACAGAGCCAGATATAGGAATTAAAGCCTGAGAGAGATCAGAGGAATAGGACAGCAATAAGCTAACCTCACCTCACCACTCAGCTTCCAATGCTAGATACTTCCTGACTATCCACGCCTATATGCCATGGTGGTCTGTTATCTGATTTGCTGCTGTCTCTGTCCAGCTACATCACTTCCTCTTCCTGCCCAGGTCTGTGACTTCCTGTCTGCCTGCACAAAAATCCAGACCTCCAGGGTTAACTAGTGTTGGAATTTAAGGCTTGTGCCACCACACCTGGCTCTGTTTTCAGTGTGGCCTTGAAATCACAGAGATCCAGACAGATCCCTGCCTGCCAAGTGATAGAATTCAAAGCATGTGCTACTGGTGCCTGACTTCTTAGTTTACTTATAATGACTTGCATTTTCCTCTGATCTCCAGGCAAGCTTTGTTTATTAAAGCACAAATAAAATATCACTACATTTCCCCCTTTTTGTCTAATTAAAAAAAAATAAGAAAGTTATAACTAATATAAGAAAAACTATATACAATAAGTACAATAACTATATACAATATATACATGCAATAACATCAACAATGTCTAGTCCATTTACATTTAACAAATTCAGCCAGTGGTGGTGGCGCACGCCTTTATACCCAGCACTTGGGAGGCAGAGTCAGGTGGATCTCTGTGAGTTTGAGGCCAGCTTGGTCTCCAAAACAAGTTCCAGGAAAGGCGCAAAGATACACAGAGAAACCCTGTCTCGAAAAAAAATTAATAAATAAAATAAATTATAAATAAAAATGAAAAAATAAAATAAAAATTCAGAGAAAATATTCTGTTATCTGTCCTATCTTGGTGAGTCCAAAATGTACCTAATTCACTTTCTATTCTATCTTTTATTACCAACAGACAACTATCTTATGATGTCTTTCAAACTTCCACACTTAATATCTCTTAGTGAATTTCTTTTCTGAATTTTTTTAACAAGGAAAACTATAACTATTTAATCTTCAACTCCCTCAGAGACCCGAGAAGGAAATAATACCCAGTAAAATAGGAAGTGCAAACAAGCAACTTCCAAACAGTGTGATTTATAACAGAAACAGCCCGCTTCCTGGACAGTCACCCGAGCTTGCCCTGTGACATTGGGACATCATCTTGGGCCTACTGGTTTAGCATATCTGACAGACTCATTTATGAAGCAGGATGTACGCAAGGCCTACAGCTCGAGTCCACATTGGGTGTGAGAATTCCATGTACTAAATAAACTTGAATTTCACTAGTGTCATGTCATAATTCAGGATTTTAAATTCTGGAAATTGCTGGTATTTTGGAGTTCGGCTTCCCATTCTTCTCGGCTTGTAGGTGGCTTTATCTCAGCATCCCATTCTTCTCTGCATCCTATTCTTCAAAGCTTGTAGGTAGCTTCATCTCTTTTATTAAATGTCAGTCTACCATTGAGAGGCCAGAATCCATCAGCCTAGTTACTCCTCCGAGAATAACTGTTCCAGCTACTGTTCCACTGCATACCAGGAGCCATCGGCCTACTGCCGTTTCAGCTGCACTATACCTTTTCCAGATTGCAAAGCCATTTCAGCAATTGGGCCATATTGCCCTGGCCTTAGAGGACACCTGTTGCCAAAGCTGTAACCACACTTGTCATGACAAGGATCAGTAGTCCTATGATTTGTGTCCTGCTTGTGATTTGTGAATAGCACACTATCAGTAGTTGATGTCAGGGTACTTTCTTGCCTAGTGGCTAACTTTAGCCACAGTGAAAGTTAACTCCATATGCAGTCTCTTCAATGCCCATATCTTTTCTGTAGTAGATTGGTGCTACCAAGAGCAGACATGTCGTATAGTCATTTTTAAAAAAAAGAAAAAGAAAAAAATCTATTTTATTAAATCACCTTAAATGCCATATTATGTAGATCTCTGAAGGGTTTCAAGATGACCTGTCTATCTAAAAAATATCTCTGTTTGACCTTGAAAACATACCTAGTATGTCTACAAGTTTGATTGTAATGTCTAACTACTAACTTTCATTTCTTTATATCCTAATTAACAAATTGAATTACATTGTTAATTGAACTGTATAGGTACAATATACTGAACATGATTAGAAATATATGTACAGCATTTTCTAACAAAATCAATCTCAAATTTGTATCAATATATATAATTTGTATACAATATACAAAAATCCAATCCAATGTAAAATATTTAAAACTAGTAGTTGCCTTTTAAAAGTAGATTCAATAATCTACCTTTTATCTCATCATATCTATATTCTCTCTTTTTGCTTTTCAGAGTAGATTTGATAATCTACTTCTTATCTATATCTTATTTTTTTTTCAAAAAAGAACCTTAAATCTAATCTTCTTTGTTTAGCCTCTTTCCTGACCATTAACAAAAATAACTTGTAACCATCAACCTAAACAATGACAATTATCCAAAACCCATTGAAAGATCAAAAACCACCCGCCCCACCTCTTGGGAATATGGGCCTCATGTACTTAAAATTGCTTCCTGCTGTTTGTGGGCAAAGGCATCTTTAGGGGTTCCTGAAAAGAAAAAAATTGGGTTCATAGTGAAGTCCTGGGAGAGGTAGCTGTATCATTTGTTGTCCATTCTCTGCATAATGCAAAAGTGCAGGGCTTATCTCAAGTCCTCGCTCCAATAGTCTATGAGACTGGATCATCTCAGCTGGCCATCTTGAAATTGTCCTGAGCAGTTTGTAGTCCAAAGGTGATCTTTGGATGATGTTTGTCAGCTTAGTGTTATTACTATTGTCCATGTGGAATCATCGTTGTGGGTCCCTATCATCTTTCTGGAGATTTCAAATTCACTGTTAGGCCTGGTTATGATTCCCTGCAGAAAACTAATAGGGACTTCAACACAAAAAACATGTGTAGGCAGCTAAATGAAGCCTTTTTTCTAGAATTAGTTAGTACTCTATATGACCAATAATATCATAACAAAAGTTTAAAATATATATATATATATGCATATATATATATATGAATCTTATAAATTTTGATATAAATTCATACCTTAAGGAAAGTATAAAGAATCAAAATACCAAAGAATTGAGAGGAGCTGGAGAGATGTCTCAGAGGTTAAGAGCACTGCTTGTTCTTCCAGAGGTCCTGAGTTCAATTCCCAGCAACCACATGGTGGCTCACAACCATCTGTAATGAGATCTGTTGCCCTCTTCTGGTCTGCGGGTGTACATGCACACAGAACACTGTATACATAATAAAATAAATAAATCTTTAAAAAAAAAAGAATTGAGAGATTAGGGACCATAAAATAGTCCCTTATTTTTTATTTTCTTCTGTCCCTTATCAGATGGATCTTCTGACATTATACAGAGATTTTGCATTTTCCTTTTAACAAACATGTTTGGGTTTAGAGAAGGAGAGAGCCATGTTCTAACTCCAAAGCCAGCTTTAATTTTTAATTGAACTGGGACTACATAAAGACCATTTGTGTTAAGTGTCTGTAGAGAAGAACAGAAACAAACATTTATGAAGACTTACAAAATTTCATATGTGATATACCAATAGGCCAATTTACTCTTTTTCTTGGGACATGCTTTTCTGGATGATTTGTCCTTTTTCTTCAGGTGTCTCATTTGTCCAGTGTTCTTAAGATTCTTTAGCCTTTCTTCTCCTAAAGAACAGAAAGAAAAACCCTTCCCCAAGCCTAACCTTGGGGAGGTTCCCTGTTGGCAAGTTATAGCTGGTTAAATGAAAAGCATTTGTTAGTGGTATAAGTTAGTTTAAATTGGATGGTCATGCTGGTTGATAAACTATCATCTCTTCTAATTAAGAGGTCTCGTTCAAATCAAACCTTTATCAATTTTGATAGTATCCACAGCTTTTCTTCTCCTGTAGAAACAAAAGCAAAACCTCGTTCCCAATGTAACACGTGTCCAGGTTTCTATTCTGAGGTCAGTACATCCTTAATGTATATTGGCTGATTTAATTCTGTAGTTTTTTTCTATTATCTCTCTATGTCTCTCCACAGCTGTTGTTTCTTTCTCATTAGCACTGAGAACATTTAAAGTTAGTAGAGCATTATATAATCTATTTCTGGGAGGTTTTGTTACCCCTTTCTGTTTTTTTAGCATATCATTTTGAGTTAGATTTGATCTTCCTATGACTTCTTGCCCTGTAGGATTATGTGGTATACCTGTAATATGCTTTATATTTTAATAAGCAAAAAATTGTTTCAGTTTGCCAGAGAGGTGTTCTGGAGCATTGTCAGTTTTAATTTGTGCAGGTATACCCATGATGGCCATAACTTCTAGCAAATGTGTGATTACCAAATCAGCCTTTTCAGAACTTAGAGCAGTTGCCCATTGAAATCCTGAGTAAGTATCAATATTGGGGTTTACATATTTCAGTTTTCCAAATTCTGCACTGAAACACATCCATCTTCCAGACTGCATTCCTTTGAGTACCCTTTGGGTTACATCCTGCTGGTAGTGGAGTCTGATTGTTAAAAAGAACAAGTAGGACACTTTCTTATAATTTCCTTGACTTGTTGCCAGGTCATGGAAAAATCCTTTTTTTAAACCTTTACTATTCACATGATGATTTTTATGAAATTCTGAGGCCTTAAGCACATTTCCTATAAATAGTTTATCAATCTCATCATTACCTTGTGCTAGAGGGCCTGGCAGACCCACGTGGGATTGGATGTGAGTTATATATATGGGATACTTCCTATTCCTGACTATATCTTGTAACTGAATAAATAATAAAGTTAATTCTGACTCATCAGGGATAAATTCTGCAGTCTCAATATGTAAGACCACTCTTTCAGCATACTGAGAGTCAATAATTATGTTGAGAGTTTCTGAAAAATCCATTAATACCAACAGAATAGCATACAATTCTGATTTTTGAACTGAATTATAAGGATTTTGAATGACTTTACTTAAATTTTCTGACTTGTAACCTGTAGATGAAATTCTAAACAGTCTTATTAAAGAAGAAACACAGGGCCAAATGTTGAGTTAAAGGCCCAAATGATCAGAGCACTAACTAGCGAAGCCTTTAGCTTACCAGTCACTGCCATCCTTCCCCTGAGAGAGAGACCTTCTCCTCTGTGACCCGTCTTTTGATTGCCTTTCTGTTCTACCTTCTCATTGGCTTTAAACCCAACCACATGATTTCCTCATCACTGCCTGCCTATATAGAACTCCAGGTCTCTATGGTTCGGACTGAGATTAAAGGTTCAGAGAGACTCTGCCTGCCATGTAATTGGATTAAGGGCGTGTGCTACCACCATAGACTTCATCTAAATTGCTTGCTTTTAGCTCTGACCCCCAGACAACTTTATTTATTCTAATAAAAACAAAAAAGGAAAGAAGTTATAACTAATATAAGAAAAACTATATACAATAAGTACAATAACTATACACAATATATACAAGCAATAAATACTTAAACAATGTCTAGTCCATTTGCATTTGACAAACTCAGAGGAAATAATTCCATTATCTATCCTATTTTGGTAAGTCCAAAATGTACCTGATATTCTTTCTATCTTAACTTGTATTACTAACAGAACTATCTTATAATGTCTTTCAAATTTATACACTTCTACCTCTTTACTGAGTTTCTTTTCTGAAATTCTTAACAAGGAAAACTATAACTATAACTATCTAATCTTTAACTATAACTGTAACTATAACTATCTAATCTTCAACTCCTTCAGAGACCCAAGAAGGAAATAATATTACAAAAAAAAAAAAAGCAAACCAGTAAGTGCACACAAGTGGCTTCCAAAAAAAATATGAGTTGACAGAAACAGCCAGCTGCCTAGACAGTCACCCGAGGTTTCTCTGCAACGTTGGGGCATCATCTTCAGCCCATAGGCTTAGCGTATCTTACAGACTCATTTGTGAAGTAGGATGTACACAAGGCCAACAGTTCAACCTCACATTTGGTGAGAGCAGTCCATGTACCAGAAACACCTGAATTCCACAAGTGTCCTGTCATGATTCAGGGTTTTAAATACTGGAAATTGTTGATGTGTTCTGAATTCAGCTGTCCATTCTTCTTAGCTTGCGGGTGGCTTCATTTCGGCATCCAGTTCTTATCTGCATCCTATTCTTCTCGGCTTGTGGGTAGCTACATCTCTTTTATTAAATGCCACTCAACCATTGACAAGTTAGACTCTGTCAGCTTAGTTATTCTTTCAAGAATAACTGTTCCAGCTACTGTTCCACTGCACATCAGAAGCCATTGGTCTGCCTTTCCTTGTTTGCATCTGTATTAAATATATGGGCTCCAGATATGGGTGTTTCCCATACAATGCAAGGCAGAATCCAATCTCCTCTCTTTATAAGTTAAATTCTATCACTTTTGGGATATTTGCTGTTAATCTCTCCCAAAAACTTACTGCAAGCTCTTTGCTGTAACAGGAATCTTAAAAGGTCTTGCCACCTTCTCAGCTGACCTTATTTGCTCAAACTGAAATCCCCTGAGTCCTCACCCAAATGGATCTCAGCTAAAAGAACCACTTGCCCAAACAAACCGCTGCTAAAAGACTTAAAGCTTTAAAAAAAGCCTCTAGTTCCTGGTCCTCATGCCTTATATACTTTTCTGCTTCCTGCCATCACTTCCTGGGATTAAAGACATGTGTCTTTCCCAAGCAAGACATGAGATCTCAAGTGCTGGGATAAAAGGCTGTTTCCAGTGTGGCCTTGAACTCTCAGAGGTCTCTGTCTCTGTAATTCTAGGATTAAGGGCGTGTGCTCCCACTCCCTGACCTCTATGCTTAATATAGTGGTTGTTCTCTTCTCTGACCCCCAGATAAGTTTATTGGGGTGCACAATATATCAAACACACTTTCCCAAGGTTCACTTTCTGCCCATAATTTCTCAATGTCATCCTTAGTTAAAAGACTACAATTTCTGCTGAGTCTATTTCTGCTAATTGACAAAGTCTCAGTTTTCCTTTGAAAAACAAGTCAGAGATCTTTTCCTCATAAGTTTTTAATCTTTTACTCTGTATATTTGGTAGAAATATTGATTCCAATATAATATCTCCCCTATGCATTGAAATTTCTGTAGGAGAATGCTTAAAGGGTAAAATAACCAAAATGCAATCAAGCTTGGGATCCACACCATATGTCCTTCCTATACTTTCTTTTCCACCAAGGCCAATTTTCTCTCAGCTTCAGCTGATAATTCTCTTGGACTATAAATAGAAGGGCCTTGTCACCTTCTAAGGTTTTGAACAAATTACTCAGTTCATCAATTTTTAATCCCAAGAACAGTTCCATAGATGGGAAATGTCTCCAAATAATTTTTGAAAGTCCATAATAGATCTCTTCTAATTTGCACCTTTTGGGGTATAATTTTTTTGTAGACCTATTTTATATCCTATATAATTAGTAGAATCTTTTCTTTGTATCTTTTCAGGGTAATCCCCAACAAGGCAAAATTTTCTTTACTTCTTCAAACATTCTTTCTAAATTATCTGTATGTGAATCAACTAGTAAAATATCATCCATGTAATGATAAATTATAGATTTAGGAAATTGTTTACATATTATTTCCAATGGCTGTAGTAGAAAATATTGGCACAGGGTGGGGCTCTTTAACATTCCCTGTGGGAGAATCCTCCATTGATATCTTTTAACCTGCTGAGAATTATTATAAGTAGGCACTGTGAAGGCAAGTCTTTCTCTCTTTGTCTTGTAAAGGTATTGAGAAGAAACAGTCTTTTAAATTGATAACTATATAAGAAACAGTCTTTTAAATTGATAACTATATTGATATCAATTGTTACTACCATCCTTTAGGTAGTAAGTAGGCAAAGAAATTCCAGATTGTCAAGAGCGCATTGGGTGAATTACTTTGTTAATTGAACTTAGATCTATAACTATTCTCCACTTATCAGATTTCTTTTTAATAACAAATACAGGAGAATTCCAAGGGCTGGCTGATTCTTCAATATGCTGAGCATTTAACTGTCCTTGTACAAGCTCTTCTAAAGCCTGCAGTTTCTCTGTTGTTAAAGGCCATTGCTGAACCCATACAGGCTTGTCTGTTCACCATTTTAAAGATAGAGCTGGCCAGGTGGTGGTGGCACACAACTTTAATCCCAGCACTTGGGAGGCAGAGTCAAGATGATCTTTGAGTTCGAGGCCAACCTGGTCTACTGAGTGAGATTCAGGACAGGCACCAAAACTACACAGAGAAACCCTGTCTCAAAAAACAATAAATAAATAAATAAATAAATAAATAAATAAATAAATAAATAATTGTGGAGCTGCTGGTGTCTTTGAAAGATCAGCAGTTGCTGTGGAGCTGCTGGTGTCTTTGAAAGATCAGCAGTTGCTATGCCTGGTTCTTATACTATCCGGATGGCCAGTGACTGCTCTTTATAATGTCTTCTACTATTTCTCTCAGAAACATGTGTTAGTTCATGGTTTGTTTCTGAGGTTGAAGGAATGTTAATCTGAGTATTCCATTGTTGTAATAGATCACGGCCCCATAAATTCATAGCTATATTAACCACATATAGCTTTTCCTCTCTGTCCTTCTGGCCCTATACATTCAAGCCATCTTGCACTCTGTTTCGCTTGAGATAATGTTCCAATCCCTAACAGCTGAACATTAACCTCCTGAAGAGGCCAATTTGAAGGCCAAAATTCTGGTGCAATTATTGTAACATCTGCACCTTTGTCTACCAGACCTTCCAAGAGAACATCATTTATTCCTATTTTTAATTTTGGCTTTGTTCATTTATAAAAGTTTGCCAAAACATTTGCTTTTCAGTTTCTCCCGAATTTCCTGTTCTCTCTGCTACTGCTGTTCTATCACCCCAAACAACCTGGTTTATTCCAATAGGCATTTGGTTATTTAATTGCTCTGAGAAGTGGTTTCTTCACTGATGGTGGGAAAGGCCTGAACTGAATTTGCTGTGGGTGCCTGTGTGAGGCCCCTCAGGGAGTTTTCCAATGGCAGAGGAAAAGGATTACCTTGTCTGTCCCTTGTTGATCTACATTTGTTAGTCCAATGTTTACCTTGGGCAAAATCCAGAAGGGAGGGGCCTTCCCCTGCCATTGTTCCTTGAATAAACATTGTTTCTATTAATTCCCTGTTTATACTCCCTTTTCAAATGACCTTGTTTACTGTAATTAAAACATCTGACATTCTTATTCTTCCTCAAAGCTTTTGATATCACCTCTCCTAGCCACATATCATCATGGTCATGAGACTCAATACTAATTGTGTCCCTGATCCAATCCTCCAGGGTGCTGATCTTGCCTTCAATAGCCTGATTATTCTTTGGCATGCTGCATTCATGTTCTCAAAAGCCAAAGATTCCATTATTATCTGTCTAGCTTCTGAATTTGGTATCATTCTATTTACTGTGGAAGACAGCCTTTGTAAGAAATCCATGAAGGAATCTCTGGGGCCGTGTATAACTTTCAGAAATGACTCAATTTTTTTTTTTGCCTCCTCAATTCTGTTCCATGCATTCATGTCTGCCATGCAGCATAGAATTAAGGTTTGGTTATCCTGTAAATATTGTCTTTGTGTATCAGCATAATCGCCTTCTCCAAGAAGCTGATCCTGGGAAATTTCCACACCTCTAGTTCTACATCACTGGTCTATTGCTTTAGCCTCCTCTTTAAACCATGTTCTTCACTAAAATTGTGAATTGGCCTCTAGGACA